>NC_090737.1:14178634-14198634 GCF_036898095.1 Palaemon carinicauda
TATATATATATATATATATATATATATATAATATATATATATATTATATATATACAGTATATATATATATATAATTTTGCACATTTAACCGTGTTTTTCATATTTCAAATAAGCCATGTATTTTGATGCATTTAAAATCTGGATTCTCTTACCGACCTCGGGATCTGAGCCCCAGGCGAAATCATTCAAAGACTATAGCTCTATTGAAATAAGACCAAACATACTATAGTTAAAGGTATTCTCTCAAGGCTCAATGTCAGAAATTTCACCCTCAGTAAGGCCATAAGATGTTAAACGAAAGGCTCTTGTGATGTGAAATCTTGGAATATGATGGTCCTTATCAAGATAAAAAAAGTATTCTATCTATCTTGCTCCTTAAGTTAAAGCAACAAATCAAAGTTCTAATGATTATGGACACGATTGGTTCTGATACGTTCCGAGTCATGATGTCACCATTGCGCGGTTTTTTTTTTTTTTTTTTTTTGGTTTCTGAAATTGATGAAAGTAACGGTTTTATGTCTTATAATGATAAGACAGCAGTCCATTACCTTGCTAAGTCTTTCCATCAAACGTGAATGGGAAATTTTGTAGAGGATCAATTTTTTATATATTTTTTCTTTTAGATTTGAAGGTAGAGCATTATTACATGGTGCAACATTCTGTGTTATGGGTTATTGAGTTTTGATAGAAGTGGCCCAAAATTATTCTTTATTTAAGGTAAATATAGGTCCTAGTGTACTTATCTTACTTATGACATAAACAATACACAAGAAGATTGAATCTTGCTTATGACATAAACAATACACAAGAAGAGTGAATAAAATGACTATATTCAATTTTTCTTTAATGAGGCAAATTTGCACCGACTCGCAGCTGTGCCCTTTTAGCTCGGAAACCTTTCCTGATCGCTGATTGGTTGGGCAAGATAATTCTAACCAATCAGCGATCAGGAAACTTTTCCGAGTTAAAAGGGCACCCCTGCGAGTCGGGTGCAAATCTGCCTCGCTAAAAAAATTGACTATAGGTATCTATATCGAATGAAGGGGTTATTGAAAGGTTTGATAGAAAAGAGAATCTAATAGTTAATCTTAAAACATTACCATTCGGGAGAGTAATGATTTCCTATACGGTCAATTTAAGTGTTGCGGTGGCTGGGTGGTAGGTAGCGTCCTTGCCTGGTGATTGCCAGACTGGGGTTCCAGTCCCGCTCAAACTCGTTAGTTCTTTTGGTTACTGCAACCTCACCATTCTTGTGACCCAAGGATGAGGGCTTGTGCGAGCCTATATGTCTATCTGCTGAGTCATTAGCAGCCATTGCCTAACCCTACTTGGTCCTAGCTTGGATGGAGAGGGGGCTTGGGCGCTGATCATATATATATATGGTCAGTCTCTAGGGCATTGTCCTGCTCGATAGGGCAATGTCACTGCCTCTTGCCTCTGTCATTCATGAGTGACCTTTAAGACTTTAAACCTATTATTGGTGGCCAGACTTTATTTAAATCAGAACCAAAGAGGGCGACTGTTTCCGTAGGTATAACAGAACAGGGACCAGAGTGCCATTCGTTTAATAAGAGCCCGTATGAGGGTGTCCTTGCTTTGCAAGTGTATATACCATATTTGTGATAAAAAGAATAGGACTTGCATAAAAGACAGTCCACTTGTATGCATCCCTGATATTCCCTTATCAGGCAAAGGAGGTGATTCCCAAAATCAAAAGACAAGACGAGCTTGGCCTTAATGAGCTTGTCTCCGAAAATGGGTATTAATGATTTCACGCTTCTCAAGGGCCGTATAATTTCAAAGGCTAGACGATTATTAATATTATTATTAGTAGCCAAGGTACAACTCAAGTTGGACATGGGAATGTTACAAGCCTAAGGGCTCCAACAGGGAAATCAGCTCAGTACGAAGAGCGCATGGAAAAATAATAAAAGTAGGAAGATTTAAATCATATTTAGATAAATAACAACTTTAAACAGATAAGTCATGTATAAACAATGAAAAAAGACTTACGTCTACCTGTTCAACATAAAACCATTCGCTGCAAGTTTTGACTTTTGAAGTTCTACCGATTCAACCGCCAGCCTATGATCATACCACAATCTGATCACTTCTAGGATAAAACTTCTAGAATATTTTGTAATATTGAGCCTTATGTAAAGAATTATGTTAGAATTAACCACGTACCTAGAACTACGTACAGGATACTACAGACTGAGAACATCTTAATGCAAATGATGGTCAAAATTATGAAGAATCATATGCAACATGCACAAAGAATTAAATGAACAATGTTGCCAGAGATTAATATCCAGATCAGAAAAAAGGAATTCAATAGACTGCAAGTTTGCTCGCAACAAATTAAGATTCGAGTCTGCTGTAGAAGATCAGACATTACTCCGAGCATAACGCATGATAGAATAATAGAATTGAGTTATTTCATCATGATAAGGTTGTGGTAGCCGATGTGGTAACGTCCCTGACTGGTGATCGCCAGACTGGGGTTCGAGTCCTGCTCAAACTCGTTAGTTTCTTTAGTCGCTGTTTCCTCACCATCCTTGTGACCTAAGGATGGTGTGTTTGAGGAAGCCTATAGGTCTATCTGTTGAGTCATTAGCAGCCATTGTCTGGCCCTCCTTGGTCCTAGCCCTGGTGGAGAGGGGGCTTGGGCGCTAATCATATGTATATATGGTCAGTCTCTAGGGCATTGTCACTGCCTCTTGCCTCAACCATTCATGACCGGCCCTTAAACCTTTAAATCATCGACAGTCTTAGAAGGCCCTCTTTTATTCTTTTTTTTTTTTTGATTGCGATTGAAGAAGAAACAGACTGGATGTGTTTCTCAAGAGTAAATTTGCAACCAAGATTAAACCCAGAATGAGCCAGTGTCCTTGGCCTATTTACGATCATATTTTGCTAACAAGTAATGAAGTATTTAATGAACTTCTATCAAATAAGCATCTAGTTACTTAATTTTAGTTTAGATATTACATATTCAAAAATATATCGCGGAAAAACTTTATTCAATAATCTTCTTATTTACTTTAGCGGGTGTCAGTTTCATATGCAAATATCAAACGACAAAATTACTGCATTTCTGTAAATAATGGTCTCTCATATTTGAATAAACTAACTAAATCATTGTTTCCATATGCCACATGTAAATCTGGACACTCATAGAATATAACCTTTAATAGATTTTATGAAATTCACAATATGCAAAACGCATAAGACGACAGTTTCGTTGAAATGTTACCACTCGTGCTTCTTGAATAACTTTAAGAAGACTTTATACGAAAATCATCGTGCGAGATCAGACGTTCGCAAAAATTAAAACCGTCTGTTACCCGCACATGGTATGCAAATCACTAAGTGTTGTTGTAAATGATGTATTCATAAGGTACAGAGAGAGAGAGAGAGAGAGAGAGAGAGAGAGAGAGAGAGAGAGAGAGAGAGAGATGGGGCTGGAGGAAGTTGGAAATAAACTCCGAAAGTGTCATTACTTGAATATTGTAGAGACAAATAAATAAAGAGAGAGAGAGAGAGAGAGAGAGAGAGAGAGAGAGAGAGAGAGAGAGAGAGAGAGAGAGAGAGAGAGAGAGAGAGAGAAAGATGGGCCTGGAGGAAGTTGGAAATAAACTCCGAAAATGTCATTACTTGAATATTGTAGAGACAAATAAATAAAGAGAGAGAGAGAGAGAGAGAGAGAGAGAGAGAGAGAGAGAGAGAGAGAGAGAGAGAGAGAGAGAGTTGGAGGAAATTGGAAATAAACGCCGAAAGTGTCATTACTTACATATTGTAGAGACGAATAGATAACGGTGTAGAAAGGGAAGTAAAATCTAATTCATATCAGCACTTAAAAATTACTATTCCAATATTCCTATACAATTGAGAGAGAGAGAGAGAGAGAGAGAGAGAGAGAGAGAGAGAGAGAGAGAGATAGAGAGAGATAGATAACTGTGTAGAAAGGGAAGTGGAATCGAATTCATATCAGCACTAGAATATCACTGTTCCAATTTTCATATACACTGAGAGAGAGAGAGAGAGGAGAGAGAGAGAGAGAGAGAGAGAGAGAGAGAGAGAGAGAGAGAGAGTCTGATTAAAGTTTAGGAATATGGATGAAGAGAGACAGGAATTCTAAAAGCGAAAACATTTGAAACGAAATCACCCAACCAGGGCACACTCCCAAAAGAAACCCCATGTACATCCATTTTGTATCCTTGCAAGCGAAAGCATTCAAAGCTTACTGGCGTTTTTGACACGAATCCCGGTCGAACGACTGAATTCTAAGCCTGTGAGATTTAGAATTCGACACCGGGAATGTCATGGCTTGCAAATTTTCAGTCGTTTGCCCTTCCCCTGAAAAGAAGTCATTCCTTCATGAACTCTCGACTCTTTCTGCGAAGTCAGGTCAAGTTAAGGAGCGGGCGGGTGGGGGTGGGGGGGGGGGGGTGGGATAGGAAAACCAACAAAGATTTTTCTATTTTCCGAAAGAATTTTATTTACGTCTTCGCCGTTTCATGTGCTTTTATCGTTTCGGTGATTATTTACGAAGTCGATTCAATGTTATCTTTTGACTTACCTGTGTTATTGCGAATATATCTTTAATGTGCAGTATGTTAAGGAATGTTATATACTGTATATATGTTTGTGTTTATGTATATTGTATATATATACACACAAATATATACTGTATATATACATATATATATATATATATATATATATATATATATATATAAATAATGTATGTATATATATATATATATATATATATATATATATATATTCTTTATGACTTATTTCTGATCTTGCACATAGATTTGTGATATAAAGTATATTAGAATTATATATATATATATATATATATATATATATATATATATATATATATATATATATATCAGATTATAATGATTAACTTTTCAAGTCTATTTCGTTTAAATGAAATGTTTTAGATTTTTAAGTAAGATTGTATCCATCAATGTCTATTTGGTGTAGACATTATACATGACTCGGGATCCCTTTTAACTATATCAGGAACAATTGAAACGTTCAACATGAGCTAGAAGGAGAATTATCATCTCAGATATCCTTATTTGGGTTTCTCTTTATAGATTAACAATATCCTTTGCAGTGATAGTTACATCATATACAGAAACTAAAAGAATACTTTCACCGTACTCTTCTGGAGCTTGGATACTGGTAATCTAGATAAAGCATCTGCATTACTGCTGGGTATTGTGTTATTTCACTGGTACTGTTTTGCTGTTTTCCATGCTAAATCAATTAATAAGAGAATAAAACTCTGAAAGTAAAGTAATTTCACGAGGTTTATCTTCATAAGGAAACATGCAAAGTTTTACTTAATGAAGACAACAAATGCTAGTGTATGTTGGTATGTATATACAGTATACCTGGTAAAGTATGAAGCGGTACAGTGAGTAAATTTCGTGGGGGTTGGGGATGTGTGGGACTGGTGAATTGTAGAGTTTGGAGTTAGGTAAGGATGTTTGTGTTACAAGTTGGGCAAGATTACGCTAGGTATTAAATATACTAAAAACCGGCCGGGGGTGGGTGGGACTGGTAAATTGTAGAGTTTGGAGTTAGGTAAGGATGTTTGTGTTACAAGTTGGGCAAGATTACGCTAGGTATTAAATATACTAAAAACCGGCCGGGGGTGGGTGGGACTGGTGAATTGTAGAGTTTGGAGTTAGGTAAGGATGTTTGTGTTACAAGTTGGGCAAGATTACGCTAGGTATTAAATATACTAAAAACCGGCCGGGGGTGGGTGGGACTGGTGAATTGTAGAGTTTGGAGTTAGGTAAGGATGTTTGTGTTACAAGTTGGGCAAGATTACGCTAGGTATTAAATATACTAAAAACTGGCCGGGGGTGGGTGGGACTGGTGAATTGTAGAGTTTGGAGTTAGGTAAGGATGTTTGTGTTACAAGTTGGGCAAGATTACGCCAGGTATTAAATATACTAAAAACCGGCCGGGGGTTGGGTGGGACTGGTGAATTGTAGAGTTGGGAGTTAGGTAAGGATGTTTGTGTTACAGTTGGGCAAGATTACGCTAGGTATTAAATATACTAAAAACCGGTCGGGGGTGGGTGGGACTGGTGAATTGTAGAGTTTGGAGTTAGGTAAGGATGTTTGTGTTACAAGTTGGGCAAGATTACGCTAGGTATTAAATATACCAAAAACCGGCCGGGGGTGGGTGGGACTGGTGAATTGTAGAGTTAGGAGTTAGGTAAGGATGTTTGTGTTACAAGTTGGGCGAGATTACGCTAGGTATTAAATATACCAAAAACCGGCCGGGGGTGGGTGGGACTGGTGAATTGTAGAGTTAGGAGTTAGGTAAGGATGTTTGTGTTACAAGTTGGGCGAGATTACGCTAGGTATTAAATATACCAAAAACCGGCCGGGGGTGGGTGGGACTGGTGAATTGTAGAGTTTGGAGTTAGGTAAGGATGTTTGTGTTACAAGTTGGGCAAGATTACGCTAGGTATTAAATATACTAAAAACCGGCCGGGGGTGGGTGGGACTGGTGAATTGTAGAGTTTGGAGTTAGGTAAGGATGTTTGTGTTACAAGTTGGGCAAGATTACGCTAGGTATTAAATATACTAAAAACCGGCCGGGGGTGGGTGGGACTGGTGAATTGTAGAGTTGGGAGTTAGGTAAGGATGTTTGTGTTACAAGTTGGGCGAGATTACGCTAGGTATTAAATATACTAAAAACTGGCCGGGGGTGGGTGGGACTGGTGAATTGTAGAGTTGGGAGTTAGGTAAGGATGTTTGTGTTACAAGTTGGGCGAGATTACGCTAGGTATTAAATATACCAAAAACCGGCCGGGGGTGGGTGGGACTGGTGAATTGTAGAGTTGGGAGTTAGGTAAGGATGTTTGTGTTACAAGTTGGGCGAGATTACGCTAGGTATTGAATATACCAAAAACCGGCCGGGGGTGGGTGGGACTGGTGAATTGTAGAGTTGGGAGTTAGGTAAGGATGTTTGTGTTACAAGTTGGGCGAGATTACGCTAGGTATTGAATATACCAAAAACCGGCCGGGGGTGGGTGGGACTGGTGAATTGTAGAGTTGGGAGTTAGGTAAGGATGTTTGTGTTACAAGTTGGGCGAGATTACGCTAGTTAGTAAAATATACTAAAAACCGGCCGGGGGTGGGTGGGACTGGTGAATTGTAGAGTTAGGAGTTAGGTAACGATGTTTGTGTTACAAGTTGGGTTAGATTACGCTAGGTAATAAAATATACTAAAAACCGGGCGGGAGTGGGTGGGACTGGTGAATTGTAGAGTTAGGAGTTAGGTAAGGATGTTTGTGTTACAAGTTGGATAAGATTACGCTAGGTAGTAAAATATACTAAAAACCGGCCGGGGGTGGGTGGGACTGGTGAATTGTAGAGTTGGGAGTTAGGTAAGGATGTTTGGGTTACAAGTTGGATAAGATTACGCTAGGTAGTAAAATATACTAAAAACCGTCCGGGGGTGGGTGGGACTGGTGAATTGTAGAGTTGGGAGTTAGGTAAGGATGTTTGGGTTACAACTTGGGTAAGATTACGCTAGGTAATAAAATATACTAAAAACTGGCCGGGAGTGGCTGGGACTGGTGAATTGTAGAGTTGGGAGTTATGTAAGGATGTTTGTGTTACAAGTTTGGTAAGATTACGCTGGGTAGTAAAATATACTAAAAACCGGCTGGGAGTGTGTGGGACTGGTGAATTGTAGAGTTTGGAGTTAGGTAAGGATATTTGTGTTACAAGTTGGGCAAGATTACGCTAGGTAATAAAATATACCAAAAACCGGCCTGGAGTGGGTAGGACTGGTGAATTGTAGTGTTGGGAGTTAGGTAAGGATGTTTGTGTTACAAGTTGGGTAAGATTATGCTAAGTATTAAATATACTAAAAACTGACCGGGGGTGGGTGGGACTGGTGAATTGTAGAGTTGGGAGTTAGGTAAGAATGTTTGTTTTACAAATTGGGTAAGATTACGCTAGGTAGTAAAATATTCTAAAAACCGGCGGAGGGTGGGTGGGATGGTGAATTGTAGGGTTGGGAGTTAGGTATGGATGTTTGAGTTACATTAGGTTAAGTTGGGTAAGGTTACACTAGGTAGTAAAATAAACTAAAAACCGACCAGGGTTGGGTGGGACTGGTGAATTGCAGAGTTGGGAGTTAGGTAACGATGTTTGTGTTACGTTAGGTTAAGTTGAGTAAGATTATGCTAGGTAGTAAAATATACTAAAAACCGGCCGATTGTTGTAATTTGAAAACTTTTTCCCCCTCTTTAAAATCTCTTGCTCTTTGACCTTTGAAATTGCCTTATGATTGGAGCATGGCTGCAGCAATATTTCTTTCTCTATGTGAACATTTGAGGAAAAAAAGTGTATGTTTGAAACTCGCGATTATTACGAAAATGCATTTTCCAATAACGTACGATCCATGTCTAGCTCCAAATCGAATTGAACGTAGTGAGTTTTAGAATAATTGGGTTATTCTTCAGAAAAGTTTTGATCCTCTTCTTTGCCATTGGGCTGGCGATAATTCGATGATGAACTGGGATTACTCTTCATGAATGCAACATGAATAATACGCAAAGGTACGTTGATTGACTCAAACATTCTCTGAAATGGTATACTCGCAAGCAGCGTTGTCTGATATGGGGATTTGTCCCTAGATTTGAGGATTTTGGGTGTCTGATGGAGATATTATGTACAATTTTCAATGAAGAAACAAAGATGAGTAAACCTTTATATTGTTGCAATTAGTTTGCTTGCGCTTATATGAAGTATATTGAGTAATTTATATATTAGTAAAGCCTACGCGATCAAGAAAGAAGAGAATATATTTGTGGAAATTGGGATTTTTATGTTGTTTTGGGGATTTTTTATCACGAGTTTTGGGGATTTTACACCATCCCATCTGGCAACACTGCTCGCAAAATTGGAGAGAGAGATTTGGAGAGTAAACTTATCAAATCTCAAAGGAAGGTGTGCAAAATTGCATGAGAGAGAGAGAGAGAGAGAGAGAGAGAGAGAGAGAGAGAGAGAGATTCGCTCCCTTGTAGTTGAATACTTGAATAAAACAGTGTATTTCGCAAGGCACATAAGACCCTTCTTGCCAAGGCTTCTAAGAGTTACGGTCTATGTAAATGTTTAGGACATTTTCTGTATCTTTTTTTCTCTCCTCTGATGACAAGAGTGGATTGTGTGTGTAAGTGGGGGGGGGGGGGATTTCTGCTTTTTCGTTCTCTTCCATTCTTGTGCACCAGGTTAAGGAAGGAATGATGTTATCTTCTCTGCAAGGTTTTTTTTTCTTCTTAATGGGGAAGAGGGCTGACTTGTTTTTCTTTCAATTAAGGTGGCACTGTTGTGTATGAAAATAGAAAAAACGCAGGAAAGAAGAGAGGCATGACTATTTAAGATAAATGTGAAGGCCTTTTGCGTGATTAGATGAAATTAACAATCTAGGATGGATTTTGATAAAGAAATAGAAAAAGGTCTCAACCATATGGAGTAAGAGAAAGTAAATGATTCCCAAAGTAGGCATGTTCAAAAATAAATGAGAAAATTGTTTAATAAAAGAGTTAATAGGAGGTCTATCGCCAAAATGAGGGCGAATACAAGATAACTTTCACTTAACAGATGAGTAACTATATCAATTAAAAACTTTAGATTTTAATTAACATTTTGTAATTTCTAATATGAAATGATTTTCTGAACACCAATAAAAAGCTAACGTTATATACAATCTCGAAATATAAAGATCATATTTATTTTTTCCCTAAAGAAATATGAAATAATTTTCTAAATATCAGTAAAAAGCTAACATGAAATATAATCTCAAAATATACAGATGATATTTATTTTTTTTCCAAAGAAATATGAAATTATTTTCTGAACACCAATAAAAATGTAACGCTATATATAATCCCAAAATGTAAAGATAATATTTTTTTCCCAAAGAAATATGAAATGATTTTCTAAACACCAATAAAAATCTAACGCTATATAAAATCCCAAAATATAAAGATATTTATTTTTTCGTAGAGAATTATGAAATGATTATCTAAACACCAATAAAAATCTAACGTTATAAATAATCCCAAAATATAGATAATATTAATTTTTCCCCAAAAAATATGAAATAATTTTCTAAACCAATAAAAACCTAACTCTATATAAAATCCCAAAATATAAAGATATTTATTTTTTCCTAGAGAATTATGAAATGATTATCTAAACACCAATAAAAACCTAACACGAAATATAATCCCAAAATATAAAGATAATATTAATTTTTCCCAAAGAAATATGAATTAATTTTCTAAACACCAGTAAAAACCTAACTCTATATAAAATCCCAAAATATAAAGATATTCATTTTTTCCTAGAGAATTATGAAATGATTATCTAAATACCAATAAAAACCTAACGTTATATATAATCCCAAAATATAAAGATAATATTAATTTCCCCCGCCCCAAAAAAAAATATGAAATAATTTTCTAAACAATAAAAACCTAACGTTATATATATTCCAAAAATATAAAGATGACATTAATTTTTCCCAAATAAATATGAAATTTTTTTTTCTAAACACCAATAAAAATCTAACTATATAAAATCCCAAAATACAAAGACGATATTTATTTTTTCTTCCAAGGAAACAAATAAGATTCACCTTGAAGGAATACCTCCCTCCAAAAGCGGATAAAATTATTACCTCGATCCACCGGTGCCTGTTACCATCTATCTTGGCATCGGTGCGCAGCACCGAATACATATTCGACGGAAAATTGAATATTCATGCAATGCAATATCTGGTTCAGAATGATTGCTGGAAATTCTTAGTCTTCTTTCTTTACCCTTATACATTCTGTTCGTCTTCCCTATTCTCTGTTTTATTCTCATTTTCATACTTTTTTTTTTTTTTTTTTTTTTAGATTTCTGAAAGTATAACCTCGATATGATTGATTTCCAAGCAGTGCCAAAAAAAAAAAAAAAAAAAAAAAAGAGATTTGAATTGGAAAATTATTATTCCTCTTCTCTCTCGAAAGACTTGGAAGGTGTATCACCCGAACCTGACAGGTTTATCGACTTAGCTCGTTCGGCTTATCTTGATTTGACCTATCGGAGCAAGATTTCGGAAGGTCAGGGGTCAGAAGCTTAATGGCTATTGCCGGCAGTGATTTCTGAGTGGACTATTTTTTTTCCGCAAATTTTATGAGATATTTGTATGAAATATTGCATTACTCTTTTTTTTTCACATCTATAGTTTGAGAATATTAAATTGATAACAAATGAAAAACTGCAAATCTTATGAGATATTTGAATGGGCTACGAAATATTGCATTACTCTTTTTTTCATATCTATATTATGAGAACATAAAACTAATAAAGAAATGAAAAATAGCAAATTTTATGAGATATTTAAATGGGCTATGGAATGCAGCATTACTTTTTTCATATCTATAATATGAGAACATAAAATTAATAAACAAATGAAAAACTGCAAAGCTTATGAGATATTTGTATGGGCTATGAAATATTGCATAACCTTTTTTTCATATCTATAGACGATATAAAATCAATAAATAAATGATAAACTGCCAAAACGTTACTACATATATAATTTGGTTCGGTAAAGAAAATCTTGAAAAAAAGATTTGGGTTTTCTCGCTCCTATTTACGAGAATTCTAAAAATTATTTATGAGAATTCTAAAAATTATTTACGAGAATTCTAAAAAAAAATTACGAGAATTCTAAAAATTATTTACGAGAATTCTAAAAAATATTTACGAGAAATCTAAAAATCATTTACGAGAATTCTAAAAATTATTTACGAGAATTCTAAAAATTGTTTACGAGAATTCTAAAAATCATTTACGAGAATTCTAAAAATCATTTACGAGAATTCTAAAAATACAGAATTAATGGAAGCGTCGTATCCACAATCGCTGTTTTTCAAAGGTTCAGGGAAGTCTTGTTTTCGTCCAAATTATTTTTTTGGTCGTATTTTCTTCCTTTTACGGAGACTAAGAGCTGAGAGTGAAGGTTGCTGAGAGAGGTTTATTAATAAGATTTGCTGGGCTCTGGAAATGTATAGAATTATATGGATGTGCGTGCGAAATCTAAGTCAGAAGGATGGTCTTATGTGAATATATATAAATATATATATATATATATATATATATATATATATATATATATATTTATATGTGTGTGTGTGTTTATATATATGTATATTATATATATATATACGGCGGTTTGTGTGTGTATGTGTTATAATTTAGTTAGTTATCGTGGATGGATTAAAAACAATATTGTGTTCAAAATTCTGTGTTCGTATATGTATATATATATATATATATATATATATATATATATATATATATATATATATATATATATATATACACACATATAGATATGTGTATATATATATATATATATATATGCGTAAGATTTTCTGATGACATAGTTCTGTTTAGTGAATCATGGGAGGAATTGCAAAAGATAATAGAGGATTTTAATAAAGAAAGCGGAAATGTAGGACTAAAACTGAATATGAGTAAAACTAAGATATTGTTCAAAGAAAATGCAGAGAGACAACAAATAAGTGTTATGGAAGAACCTCTAAGAGATTGTTAATGAAAATGATACTTAAGACACAGTAATTGTTTCCCCAGGACATGAGACCGAAATTAAAAGAAGGATAAGTATGGGATTGAGAGTTTTTAGTAAACAAAATGAGTTTATGAAAATTAAAATGCCACTATCTCTGAAAATAAAAATATTTAATGAGATGGTCCTACCAGTATGAAATATGCATCAGAAACTTGGAGCCTTACAAAAACCTTAGAACATAAGCTAATTACAACATAAAGGGCTATGGAAAGAATAATGATGGGAATAACTCTAAGAGACAGAAAAAGAGCAACATGGATGGAGAACAAACTGAAGCAGAGGATATTTTAACATGTAAAAAGGAAAAAAAAAAAGTTCATGGGCAGGCTATATAATGAGCATGACAGATAATAGATGGACATTAAAGATAACAGCATTGTCCCTAGAGATTGCAAAAGAAGCAGGGAAAAGAAGAGAAGACGATAGATTGACTAAGTAAGAAAGCTTGCGGGTGTGGACTGGCATAGAAAGACCATAAACAGACGCAAGTGGTAGTACATGTCTGAGGCCTTTGCTCTGCAGTGCACTAGTAATTGCTGATGATGATGATATATATATATATATATATATATATATATATATATATATATATATATAAAGAGTAAGAAAGATAGAAAAAGTAGTTTCCCTCAACAGAAAATCCTTCATATAGATATTCTGAATATTATTTTTAGAAATTTACAGATTATGCCAAGAAAACCTTCCGTACATTCCAGTTACAGAAAAACTTGTCAGTCGTAAGTGACATACTTTGTCCGCGTTTTCAGGAATGTTATGTAAATGACTACGACGTTTCTGGCTGTGAAAAATAGCTATATAAATCTGGATCTTGTTTAGATATAATAGCACATTCAAAGGTATGTAAGTTTAGAATTGCCCAATTAGTTGATGATTGCATATATAAATATGTGCCCATATTCCTACTGGAATTTATTTTATTTGGGCCTGACAGCATCGGATTACTGTTTTAAAACAGTGTTTAGATAAAGTATGTATTAAGAATAGCGCTGGAAATTATAATATAATTTACTAGTGTACTCAAGCTGGCAAAAATGACGTCTAAATATTTTAATAGATATGCACACACATATTCGATCCTTCCCACCCCCTCCCCCTTTTCCTAACTACAACCAGTTAGTTTGGTAATTCATGGGAGAGTTTGGTTTCCGAGTGTACATCCCGGGGTACCCCCTCTCACAAAAATATGACTGCTTCCTCCCCCCTTGAGCGTGACAGGAAAGAAATATATATATATATATATATATATATATATATATATATATATATATATATACACGTATATATATATATATATATATATATATATATATATATATATACGTATATGTATATATATATATATATATATATATATATATATATATATATGTGTGTGTGTGTGTGTATATATATCCCACCAAACACTTGCTTGATATTATACAGGGAAGATAGTATTCCTTGTTCAGATTGTAACTTGTTTAATGTCGACCAAAAGGCATATCTCTCCAAACCTCCTTGTTACTCTCAGCATTAAAACAGCATAAGGTGTCCGTATCTATGTGATCTCTTAATAATGCTTTGGCTTCCCACTGGCCAGGATTAAGTTCTAGACTTGGCTGGTCAGAGACAAGTAAAAGAGTCCATGTTAAGGACTATACTTAACTTAGATGAAAGATAGGCCAAAAGAAATATTGCTAAGTCCTTCTCAATTGCCAAAATCAGACTATTGTTCGCTATTCTTGGGTAGTGCCATAGCCTCTGTACCATGGTCTTCCACTGTCTTGGGTTAGAGTTCTCTTGCTTGAGGGTATACACTGGCACACTATTCTATTTATTTCTCTTCCTCTTGTTTTGTTAGTTTTTATAGTTTATATAGGAAATATTTATTTTAATGTTACTGTTCTTATTTTATTTTTCCTGGTTTCCTTTCCTCACTGGGCTATTTTCCCTGTTGGAGCCCCTAGGTTCATAGCATCCTGCTTTTCCATCAAAGGTTGTAGCTTAGCAAGTAATAATAATAATAATAATAATAATAATAATAATAATAATAATAATAATACCAAAGGTCACAAAACCTTCACATTTTCCATTTCGTGGTTAAGATATATATATCTATATATATGCATATATATATATATATATATATATATATATATATATATATATATATATATATATATATCCATTTCTGAGTGCGGATACTTTACCGTGGTGAAGGGGTTTGTGTATCGCCATGATCAGCAAAGCTGTACCGTACTAGTCAGGGCCACCCGTACTTGGTTGGTTTGCTGTGACCCATCAGACAAAAATTTCCCACCATCACCAATCTGCAGTGGCCAACATGGTGATGAAACTTGCCAAACTCCTTTGTTCTGCAGTGAATTAGAAACGGCTGCATTTGTGAATGTTATTTATATATAGTATATATATATATATATATATATATATATATATATATATATATATATATATATATATATATATATATATATATATACACACACATATAATGAATAGACTATGTCTTTATGGAGTTCAAAATTCGAAAATTGTTTTTCTTCGGACAGACTGTCTTGCAGATAGTTTTCACTATAACATCAGAAATACATTTACTTTTCTTCATTTATTGTTTGGTGTCGACACGTGTTTCGAATCACTTCCCGATCCGTCTTCAGGACTACGATGAGTTTTGGAATTACCCTTTAATACACACGTTATAGTGGTGAACATTTGATGCAAAACTATTTGGAAATTCGGAAAATATTCATATATATATATATATATATATATATATATATATATATATATATATGTGTGTGTGTGTGTGTGTGTGTGTGTGTGTGTGTGTGTGAGTGTGAATGTATGTATGTATGCAAGAGTGTGGAAACTTGCATATAGTAATGCCATAATTAAAAGAAATTAAATGAGATATTCTATCTTTCTAATGGCCAATAAGACAGATAAATGTGGATTAGAAAAATAATTTAATTAGGACTTCGCCTTTCATTCTCAACACGTGCTGCCCTGGATATATTATTCAACCGTGAGAATAATTTTAGACTAATAAACACACAAACACAAATTGACCTTCGAAACTTACCTTAACATATAGTCAAATTGAAAGTTTTGGTTTGATTTGAGCACGTGGGACTGTTTTAAGGTAGGGGAACTTTTTTTTTTTTTTTTCCAAACCTGATGCTTAAATTCTTTAGCAGGTTCCTTAGTGTCACTGTGCTGAGAAATGAAAGTAAGAAAGCCTAAAGGAAGAGTTAGTAATTTTACTCATTTATTTATTATATTATTACGATACATGTTATACTCCTTAGTATCCATGCCTCCCCTCCCCCCAAAAAAAGGTTCGTATACCTATAATGATAAACGACAAAGCCATTGATATTAACGATAATTATATTGTTAATGATTTAATGGTATTAATTGTTAGCAGAAACAAGAATCGAGTGGTTTTTAATAAATGTGGTATTCATATGATGAATTATTTAAGCAGATTAAAAAACATACCATTAAGGATTCTATTTCCATTTTAGTATTTAATAGGGTCCAATTCCAATCTCTCCTATTTTCTGAAATAATTTCCCATTTCATCTTTTTTAAATGTATATCAAAACCTTTGTTAGGCAGAAAGCATTTGAAAAATATCAATCAAAGTGTTGCCTCAGACCTGGACTCAACACTAGAATACTTACGAGACCGACCAGTTATGAAGATCGTTCACTTTAGAGCACCCGTGGTACAGCTTTCAAATCTTATAGGTTTGATTTGTGTCATTTAATGATAATAATAATAATCTTTATTTCAGCAAAAGCCATATACAGAGTTACAATAGGGGTACGACATCAATTAAAAAAAAAAAAAAGGTAAGATATGCAATAGTACCAGTGATACAGTACATACATCAATTAGCAAGTTGACCACGGAGTTCCAAGGTCTGGGTAACAAAATCACAATAACATTAACGCTTAATAATGATGATTAAAAAAAGAGTGGAGATGACAATGATAATTATGTTGGAACAGAAATTGCCTGGATAATGATAGTACTTTAGAAAAAGAAAGACAAAAAATCTAGTTACCGAGCAGGTGGTATGTAGGAAGTACGGGACTTCCAGACGGTATAATAAAACACGTTTAGCATGATATATTTTCAGAGGGGTTCAAAAATAGTTTTAACCCTCTTTAGCATGTCAAGGTCGCAAACATTTATTTCAAATGTAAGTCCCTGCTATATCAATAATAATGGTTATGATTGATTGATTGATTTAAGGTTTTCAGGCATCCTGAATAATGGTTATAAGGAATAAATGTTTTTCCGTTATGAATTTTGAATGAAATTACAAATAGCAATTATGATGTGGAATTTAAACAATAATAACTAACTACTGGCGCCTGTCTCTGCCGCTTTGTATCTGAGAGAGGGACTGAGGGATCTCAATATCTCTTGAAACCGTGAAATCCTTGTCCTATGTTAGGGACCATCACCGTCTATCGGTTTTGGTACTTTCTCCTGTCGAATTCGCCATGTACCTATTTTAAGGATAGGAGCTGGTCTCCTTGTTTTCAATTAATACAGTCTTTGTTATACGGTTGAATGAATTCGGACGATGAGGACAATGGACTCTCCAGGCGACTATTTAACATCGGTGTCTTGTTTTAAATATAAGTTCGAATGATATTGTCCGTTCACCTATGTGAATATAATCCTTGATTCAGAATTTATTTTGTGACAATGCAAAATTTGCAATTGCATAATAGTTAATTGTCTACCATCCCGTAAATTGAAAATCAAATATTCTTTGACGTTCTATCTGCTTGAATATGTTGAAGACTCCTTGTAGATTATTGTGTAAAGTCAAAGCTCCACCATTATTATATATGGGGTTGGGGGGAGGGGGGTGTTTGAAGGGAAGGCTTTAGTTCTGGGTTTTTGCCCTTCTACATTGGTCTTAGCTGTTCCATCTTTTTAGATTTGTACTTTACATAATCTTTTAACTTTTACTTCTTAATCTAACTTTGAGATTTCCCCCAGTTTCATATCGACACAAAATGGGGCCTCCCCGGTCCAAATCTGGGCTCACATTGTCTAATTACATAAATGCATCAGTCACTGATATCTTAGCATAAAGCATAAATTACGATATAAAACCATCTACATCAAGCGTGTTATGAAGTTAGAGTAAGCTGCAGAACTTTTTATTCGATATTATAAAGGTCCTTTTTTTTATATTTTGATCCTTCATTTACTTTTATTTTTATTTAACAAAAATCAATTTTTTTTTCCAGAAAAGTTCACTAATGACTTTGCCCATTCTTGGAAGGCCTCCGGCAGGTTGGTCATTATCTCTCTGGTAACCTTGCAGGTGCAACTTCTGAGATCATTTTATTGATAACAATAATTTTATGCTATTTAAGATGTATATATATATATATATATATATATATATATATATATATATATATATATATGTATATATGTATATATATGTATATATATATACGTATCTATGTATACACACACATATATATGTATATATATATATATATATATATATGTATATATATATATATATATATATATATATATATATAGATAATGATTTATATCGATAGATAGATAGATATATAGCTAAATACAGAGAAAGATATCAATATACTTCATACTTTTTACGAGGGAGCATTACAAGACGAGTTCCAAGCTTTCGTCTCTAAATAGTTTCCTTGAAAATGCTTTAAATAAAAACAAAGGTGAGTATATATATATATATATATATATATATATATATATATATATAAATATATATATATATATATATATATATATATATATATAATATATGTATATATATATATTCATATAAATATATACGCTATGTTTATATATATATATATATATATATATATATATATATATATATATATACATATATATATATATATGTATATATATATATATGCATAAATATAAATATATATATGTATATATATACATATAAATATATACACACGTATTGGTGTTTGTATATATGTTCGTACGTATTTGTGTATGAATGTTTATATACATACAATTTGCTTTACACTACGAAAATATACATGAGGCCTCAAACAATCGAACGTAAACCCCATGCAAAAAAAAAAAAAAAAAAAAAAAAAAAAGATATCCACGACGTATCCTTCCGTATAAGGCCTCTACTTTGACATTCCAACGTAACGTCCCATTTACATACTCGGAGAGATAGCGGAAAGAGCGTCTCCTAATCAAAACAAACATAGGGAAGTCGGCTCACACTAAGCAAACAAAAACCACGTCAAGATAAAAGTGACGAGAAGAGACTGTGTTTGCATTTACTTTACACCGGCCAGTTTGCCGTCACAGGCAATTGACATAAAATGAACTTCAGGCAAGGTTATTCGTGGATAAAAGTCCATGGGTAATAAAGTCCTTTACGGAATGGTTTATATGCTTGGGAGGCTCATTATGTGAGTAGGATTTATGTTGAAATGTAGGCGAGGAGAATGTTTTGATGTCATTATTTTCAACGGCTTGGATAGAATATCATGTGTCAGAAATACGGCTGCCTAGATATAACTAGTTTTAATGTTTTTGAATATCGTTGGAAGGGGGTATTGCGCGTTTATTATTATTATTATTATTATTATTATTATTATTATTATTAGCTAAACTACAACCCTAGTCGGAAAAGCAGGATCCTTTAAGCCCAGGGGCTCCAACTGAGCAAAATAGCCCAGTGAGGAAAGGAAATGAAGAAATAAATAAATTGCAATAGAAGTAATGAACCAATGAAATAAAACACTTTAAGAACAGTAGCAACATTAAGACAGATCTTTCATATATAAACTAAGAAAAAGAGTCTGTCAGCCTGTTCAACTCGAAAACATTCGCTGCAAGTTTGACGATTTGAATCACTTGATTTCTTGTTTTTTATGAATGCCATGGGATGTCGTACAATTATTTTAGGATTATAGTAGAAAAGACTTGGGTAAACTGATTAATTTTTTAAAAAATAAATTGAAAAATTAAGTGTTTTATTTTGAACTCTCTCTCTCTCTCTCTCTCTCTCTCTCTCTCTCTCTCTCTCTCTCTCTCTCTCTCTCTCTCTCTCTCTCTCTCTCTCTCTCTATGTATATATATGTATATATGTATATATATATGCACATATATACACACAAACACACACACATATATATATATATATATATATATATACATATATATATGTTATATGTTTATTTGTATATATGCATAGATACATATATAGATAC
>NC_090737.1:14201134-14206134 GCF_036898095.1 Palaemon carinicauda
ACACTAGTCGGACATAATATTAAGCTAAGCAAAATATTTAATTTTTTAAAAAAGTGTTTGTCGTTTGGAATTTCGTTACGATTGGACACTTGCGCCATGGCACACAATACTTGCGATTATTTATTGATGAAGCTGTTAAGAGTTCAGCGGTCTTGTGAACGTCTCTTTTTTTTTTCTTTTTTTTCATGATGAAGATGCTGTTGAGTTCAGCGGTTTTTTTTTTTTTTTTTCTTTTTTTTTTTCTTAATGATGATGCTGTTAAGAGTTCAGCGTTCCTGTGAACGTCCTTTTTTTGTGGGGGGGGGGGAGGGGGGGGGGTTGTATCTAATGCTTAGATCTCCGTCTCCAAATTCAGATTCATATTGTTAACTCTTGGCCAAACCTTACTTCTCTGCGGCATGTGGAGCAGCGTAGTACTTCGGTTTAGCTTATTTATATTTGGAATAAATCTAAGTTTATACCTCGTAGTTAAGAAGATTTGAAGTTTGTTTTTTATTAATCTTTCGTTTTTATTTTAGAGTCTTGGTACCTTTGTCGTTGACTTTCGTTAATTATACGTCAGTTGAACGTGAAAGTGAATAAAAAAAATCTTTTTTGTGAGAATTTGAATGATAATGTGAAAACAAATTAAAAAAATGATAGTGACATTGCCAAAGTTACAGACACCTCACACCTGTTGCAAATCTGAATATTATATTTTAATTTGCTTATTAATTATGATCGTTACATGATTCGATGCAGTTTTTAATTCAGTGATTCCAGTAATGTTCCTATTAGCCTAGATTTAACTTTCATTTACCGATAGATTCCGTAATATTGCTAATTTTGTTATTAAACAAATGAATTTTTTACTTTAATCTGTTTAATTTCGTTAATTTCTCACATAAAATTCCTGCATATGGTATTAAAAGAGTCTATAGGTAATAGATGTCTTGTTCTTAGTTCTTATGAAAAGTGATTTGATGAAGCAAGTATTTTTAAGCCTTATTGAATATTGAAAATAGAAGCAAGACAGAGCTTAATGAAGGAATATTGAAAAGGGTTTTCTGAAGTAGGGATTGGACTGATGGATTGATTGATTTAAAATTTTTTGGGGATTAGAAGATCAGCAGCAATACAGTTCAATAGCTTAAGTTGTTTGTCATGATTTACAAGCTATATCTGGATCATTTTTTCCAATATAATAACGGTTACGGAGATTTAGGGTTTATTAAAATTATAATGTTCATGAAGAAACTAATATAGATGATAGAAGAACTGATAAGGGAAGATCAGTGTTGATTAAGAGAAAGGAAAGGGTTTGTAGATTACGGGTTTATCATGGGACAATTTTTATGAATAAAGAGCTTAAAAAAAATAATAAACAAAATCGGAGAGTGTTTATGATAAATGGTGTTGGAGGTTTGTTAGTGAGATTTAATAAAATTTTGGCTGCAATTGCAAAACTGTTGTTAGAAAACATAGATGGGACAGTGACTTTGTTTATCGTGGAAGTGGGTTTGTTCTCCATGTTTGTTTACTATCATTAGGAATGGAGTGATGAGAGAAACCATTAAAAGAGCAATAGCTATAGTAATAATTAGATGTAAATGGAATACCAAATGGTTAATGTTTTCAGGTAGTATAGTGAGAGGGTTTAAAAGTACTTAGAGATTTAAAGGCCACTTATGAACGGCAGAGGCAAGGGACAGTGACATTGCCCTATCAAGCAGGATAACTGACTATATATACATATGATCATCGCCCAAGCCCCCTCTCCATCCAAGCTAGGACCAAGGAGGGCCAAGCAATGGCTGCTGATGACTCAGCAGATAGACTTATAGGCTCCCCCAAACCCCCCATCATTAGCTCACAAGGATGGTGAGGTTGCTGCGACCAAAGAAACTATCGAGTTTGAGCGGGACTCGAACCCCAGTCTGGTATTCACCAGTCAGGGACGTTACCACATCGGCCACCATAACTTGCAGCGGTATTTTTAATAGATATGAGTAAAAAAAAAAAGGAAAAAAAAAAGCAGGAAGAACGAACAATGAAATTTGATGTGGGTGAAAGAAAAATGATAATAGGTGGTCACCTAGTTGTTGACAATATTTCTAACAGCAGTAGGATCAAGTAAGGGGTATGACAGAAAGGTGAAACAAGGAAGATAAAAGTCTGTGATAGGAATTAGGAAGATAGTAATATGGTCTGAAAGCCAAGGGGGAATGTAATAAGAGATCGAGGCATTTGCCTTTTATGGTAGTGCAGTGTACATTTCGTATGGGAATAAAAAGAAAAATAAGTTGTTGAAGTGAAATAATAATCTCTCCAGCAGCGCCCTACATAGAGCATTTAAACATAGTCATAGTTGACTACATTCTGACATTTAGAATTTGCTCAGTCTTTCCTAACGACAGCTGTATCTAGATGAATAGGGATGTCTGTGTAATTGCATCCAGGTCAGGTAACGTTGAAAAAAAAAAAAAGATTGGAATAACATAAGAAAGGGGAATGGAAAGGAAATCAATTTGAATGGACTTCCATATGTTTCCTTCTGAATGCTACTTCCGCCAATGTCAAATTGCATTTGGTTATATCAAGGCCAAATAAATCTAGATGCGGGGGACTTATTTTCCGATCAAAACGCCAGAGGCCTTGTTCGCTCTTCTTGTCTGACTGGAATAGAGGTCACCAAAAAAAAAAAGAAAAAAAAAAAAATAAGAATTTTTTTTTAAATTAAATTTCTTTATTATTTTTCTCTCTATTTTATCTACATTCACTTATAGTTTCTGATTTGAAGTAGTTTGCTTTGCCATTTAATATTAAGATAGATATAATTCCTGTTTTAGTCTTTGCAAATTTTGAATGATAATCGTCTTATTAGTAATGATGATGATGATGATGATATTAATAATGATGATAACAGTGATAAAATGATAATTAAATTGATACTTAAGTGAAATGGCTTTGTAAAAATCCTCCTATGTCTGGTCCTTCCCTTTTTTGTGTGAAATCAAGGGATATACAAAAAAAAAAGCTGATCAGTAAAATAAACGTTTATAATGAATAGAAATTAAGAGGAAATTCAAATATATCCGCGATTAATAATGCATTAATGTAAAGATGGAAAGATTAAAATACTCTGAATAGACGGGCCAATAAGCACTGAAAAACGACAATAATACCTTATCAGAGATAACAAACTATGATGTGATCTTAAAGATGCAATGAATTATAATGTCACATCTTATGAGTGAAAAGTGACAAACTCTGACATGATCTTGAAGATACAATGAATTATAATGGCATATCATATGAGTGAAAAATAACAACCTCTGATATGATCTTGAAGATACAATGAATTATAATGTCACATCTTATGAGTGAAAAATAACAAACAACCTCTGACATGATCTTAAAGATACAATGAATTATAATGTCACATCTTATGAGTGAAAAATAACAAACAACCTCTGACATGATCTTAAAGATACAATGAATTATAATGGCACATCATATGAGTGAAAAGAATAATATATAAATCAGCGACGAAAGACAAACTAAAAAATTTAGTTACGAAAAATAAAAAAAAATAAAACAAGAACTTCACGAAGAAGCAAAAAGAGGCAGATAAAGTCAGCCCCAGACTTGTGTTTATTCCGTCTCTGGCAGCTTAGTCCCGTCTGCGGTCGACGAGGGCTTGTCGCTTAGGCGTATGTGTAGGGCTTACTGGGGGGAGGGTGTAGAGGGGGGCAGGGGGGATTTGATGCCCCCCCCCCTAAAAGCCTCTCTTTCCCTGTCGAAATCCAATGTGATTCGGAATTCTCCGAGAAGGAGCAGAAGAAAGAATTTCGAAACAACTTTATTGCCATTCTCTCTCTCTCTCTCTCTCTCTCTCTCTCTCTCTCTCTCTCTCTCTCTCTCTCTCTCTCTCTCTCTTTTTATTCAATTCCGGATATGTGTGTTTCCGGCTCTTAGTATCCGCTGAAATGACTTGATTTATTCACTGTTCTCCTTTCTGTGAGAAAAAGAAGAAATGGAAGGTCGAATATTTTGAAAATGTGATTTAAAAAAAAAAAAAAAAGCATAGTAAATACAAATTATGTGCACACATAAAAGTGTTATTATTATTATTATTATTATTATTATTATTAGCTAAGCTACAACACTAGTTAGAAAAGATGTATGCTACAAGCCCATGGGTTCCAACAGTGGACTAGCAACTGTAGGTTATATATATATATATATATATATATATATATATATATATATATATATATATATATATATACATATATATACAGTATACATATGCATTTATATATATATATATATATATATATATATATATATATATGTATATATATATGTGTGTGTGTGTGTGTGTGAGTGTGTGTATCTAAGTTTAAATGCCTGTATGGTTTTGTGTCCTTGTGTGTGTTTTAATCTAATAAAGATTTGTACAACCTTATTAAATATATGAATACACAGAGATATGCGTTTGTATTGAAAAAAAAAATAGCCAATTACACAAAAGAAAGTTGAATTACTGAAAACTAATTAGAACATTTAATTGGGGTTGTTAATCATCATTTTTTCTCGAGTTTTATCACCTTTGTCAAAATGGCGCCATGCAAATGGATAACGCATATTTTACGATATAGGAATATAACTTATGACTTATTACATTTTTTCATTTGAATACTTAATGCCCTTTTTATTCAAGAAAATCAAAAGTTCAAAGACTAATATACAATCAAAACTATTTCATGATACATCTCGGTGTGACCTAGGCATGGATAATATTCGAGCTTGAATTTTGTGTGTGTGTGTGTGTGTGTGTGCGCGCGCGCGCGCCTCCAAAGATGGTGGCTTCGCCAACGATAAAGGACTTTGAAGATGGTTAGAAACCCTGAAGTCAGACCATTTTGTCCAATGTGTTAATGCAGTCATCCAAATTTGTCTGGCGGGGTTGCAGTATGATTGTTAATAACCGAACTGGCTTTAGGTAAACCCAGGTC
>NC_090737.1:14211134-14213634 GCF_036898095.1 Palaemon carinicauda
AGAATAAGTGACGGTGCGTTTCGCCCTCTTTATAAGGTGTTTGATTCCTCTTGGCTCTGGTTTTGCAGTGGCGTATGAGAATAAATACCTGAGTTTTGGACTTAAGTGGGATGGGAGCGATACATATTCCCTTCTATGGTACTGAGAAGACGAAGAACAATTTCAATTTAACTAAATTGACTCCAAAATGGCAAGAGAGATTCTTTACGTATAAGCATCATCTAGCCAATACTGTCCAAAGCTCTGGCTGATCTGTCTGGTAATCATTTTCTCGTTTTATCGTACATTTTCCAACATGAAAAAAGCGAAATAAAAAAAAATAGCTGCTTCCTTGATGTCTTACACACATCACTTAAAGATGTGATTGATTATGATTTTTGCTTTAATTAGATTGATAACCAGCTTCCGACCGACCGTTGATTATCATAACTCATCGGGCAACCTCAATGATATGTTAATTTTACGGTTTTGTTCTGTATTGAAAATATTTTGTTTTTAACTAAATCTTATATCTATTATTAATTTAATAGTTGTATTTCTTTGCTTCTTGTTTGGCTTCTTATATTGAAGTACTACTAAATTCTTATTATATAGAAAAATATTACTTATGTCATATAGGTTAACAAATTCAGATGCAACAATTTTAAATACTTCATAGTTCAACTAGAGGATATGAAAGCCTAAAATCAATGCATTTCGGACCACAAGGACCAGGCAATCCACAATTAAATAACTTAAATACACAAAAACTCAGTAACATATCTAACCTCCTCTCTCTCTCTCTCTCTCTCTCTCTCTCTCCTCTCTCTCTCTCTCTGGTTAGAGTAATCTCTCGACACACAACTCTCATACTAGTTTTCCACGTCACCACTCATTAAAATAACGAGAATAGCGATGACCCTTTCATGAAATTGT
The DNA here is from genome assembly GCF_036898095.1 of Palaemon carinicauda. Lineage (NCBI taxonomy): Eukaryota > Metazoa > Arthropoda > Malacostraca > Decapoda > Palaemonidae > Palaemon > Palaemon carinicauda. The sequence continues at coordinate 14,212,050 of NC_090737.1, forward strand.
ACTAAATTATGATGAATGTTCATGTTTACTTTCTCATCATTAACTGTTCTGCATAATGGCTTGACTGAAGACTTTGAAGAAATCAGCGAGTGCACACGGTTCAATGGGACCTAATTTATTATTCTTTTCATTTACTTCACCTAGTATTAGTCTTGAGTATAACAACTAGTAGTCTTCCCTTAGGCGAAATTACCTCTCTCTCTCTCTCTCTCTCTCTCTCTCTCTCTCCTCTCTCTCTCTCTCTCTCTCTGGCGAATACATACGTTAAATGCAAGTTTATTTTTCGTATCACCGACTTCCAAAAGTTACCTCACCTAGTATTAGTTTCATGTATAACAACTATATTCTTCACTTAGGCGAAATTAGCTCTCTCTCTCTCTCTCTCTCATCTCCTCTCTCTCTCTCTCTCTCTCTCTCTCTCTGACCAATACATACATTAAATGCAAGTTTATTTTCATATCACTAACTTCCAAAAGTTACTTCCCCTAGTATTAGTTTCATGCATAACAACTAGTATTCTTCACTTAGGCGAAATTACCTCTCTCTCTCTCTCTCTCTCTCTCTCTCTCTCTCTCTCTCTCTCTCTCTCTCTCTCTCTCTCTCTCTCTCTCTGGCGAATACATACATTAAATGCAAGTTAATTTTTCATATCACTGACTTCCAAAATTTACTATAATTTACTATATAAATATTTTATATGGAGCACCATAAATATTTTAAAAGCTGTTACTATCCCAACCCACTTCTTATCTCTGGGATAAGCTTTCATAGCCATGTTTTAATGTTACCTTAAAGACTCATGAGAAGCACATCGACCCCTTTCACATTAATGCAGCTGTTCTACTTTGTTCACTCAAATCCAGAAATATTTCCTGGAAGTTTAAGCTCTTTATTTCCAAAACTTCTATTTGTTATATATATATATATATATATATATATATATATATATATATATATATATATGTATATATATACAGTATATATATATGTATATATATATATATATATATATATATATATATATATATATATATATATATCCCATCATCACCAATCCGCACTGGCCAACGTGGTGATGAAAATTGACAAACGTCAGACGTGAATTGACATGTCTGAGGCCTTTGTCTAGCAGTGGACTAGAAACGGGTGCATGTGTTGTTCTTAGTCTTGTATATGGTTATATATATATATATATATATGTATATATATATATATATATATATATATATATATATATATATATATATATATATATATGTGTGTGTGTGTGTGTGTCTGTCTGTCTGTCTGTCTGTTTGTGTATGTATTTTAGATATATATTAATATATAATTAATATATATATATATATATATATATATACACACACACACACACATATATATATATATATATATATGTGTGTGTGTGTGTGTGTGTGTGTGTGTGTGTGTGTGTGTTACTACCATCAATAAATTCTTCCCTAGAAGGCCTGTTAACAATGAACAGTAAACGCTTTGTGGTAAAGTTTTTAGGTTACTTGTTATCCAACTAAAACATTTCATCAAAACGTACCGTCTATCTAAAGATTCGAAGGAGCACCATAAA
>NC_090737.1:14218634-14233475 GCF_036898095.1 Palaemon carinicauda
TAATATAAAAACATGAATACATACAGTAGAATTGATAAATATTCCGAATAAAAAAGAGGCATTTACAAATTTCTTGGTTATTAGGTACGAAGTTATTTATAAGGTAAGCGTGGATGGAACGATTATTTAAAAAAAAAAAAAAAAAAAAAAAGCTATAGACCTATTCCATACATTTTTTTTAACATAAAAAATATATTGACCTATTTCATACATTTTTTTTTTTCATAAAAAAAAAGTATTGACTTATACATTTTTTTTTTCATAATCAATGTATTGACCCATTCCAAACTTTTTTTCTTTTTTTTTCATAAAAAAATGTATTGACCTATTCCATACATTTTTTTTTCATAGAAAATTTATTGACTTATTCAATATATTTTTTTTTTTTCATAACAAATTTATGGGACCTATTCCATACATTTTGTTTTTAAACAAATGTATTGACCTATTCATACATTATATTTTCATAAATTATTCATTTCTAACGTCGGTAACAATAATTACTCCGACGTCAATTTTCGTATATCAAATAGTCAGTCGAGTCATTTTCCAGTTCAGTAGTGGAACTCTACCAAATTCAGCCAAGGAATGGAATTCAGTTCCTCAATACTTTGGAATTGGTCGGAACAGCGAAGGCTAATGGAATGGGCTACCCCCTGACCTTTACTATCCAAGAACCCGGGGAATCAAAAAGGGGAAGAGAGAAGAGGGAAGAACCTTGTGACATATCTATTGATGATGTGATAGACAAAATAATTTTTATTCTTGTTATATGGTGATACATGGTTTAAACTTTTAAGGCAATTTCCTTGGTTTGAGATAATTTTCATGGTTTCAAGGTAATTCCAAGGTAATTTCGGTGTTACCAGCTTAAAATTTAAGGAAATTGGATTTTTTTTAAGGTAATCTAAGGTAAAACTACTGGTGAATAGTGGAGAGTCCGGGTGAGGCTTTTCCGAGAGGAGAGTTTCCATTTTAGGAAGTCTGTGGAAATGTCGGACTTGTAAACAATTTCTAGGACACTCCAAAATCAAACCATTGTTCTCTAGTCTTGGGTAGTGCCATAGCCTCTGTACCATGGTCTTCCACTGTCTTGGGTTAGAGTTCTCTTGCTTGAGGGTACACTCGGTCACACTATTCTGTCTTATTTCTCTTCCTCTTGCTTTGTTAAAAATTTTATAGTTTCTATAGGAAATATTTATTTTAATATTGTTACTGTTCTTAGAACATTTAATTTTCCTTGTTTCCCTTCCTCACTGGGCTATTTTCCCTGTTGGAACCCCTTGGGCTTATAGCATCCTGATTTTCCAACTAGGGTTATAGCTCAACAAGTAATAATAATAATAACAATAATAATAATAATAATAATAATAATAATAATAATAATAATAATAATAATTATAACAACAGCCATGTGATTCAGAAATATGATTGGAATCTGATTCATTGATGGACGAATATTTCCTTGGATATGATTCATTCATTAATAATAAAACTAACTTCCATTACATAAACAGAATTTATAAAATGTAGCAAAAACATTTAATTGTGAATACATTGACACTAAACGCGATTAGGGGTTCCCTAACTAATTCGCCGGGAACATAAATGACTTTTATCAATTATGTGTGATAGAAAAGCTGTATGAGTCTAAATCAACTTATCCATTATCCGTAAGAACAGGAAACAACAATATTGTTGAATATCGTGACGTCACTGAGACGTTAACCTTGCTTTATTGTTACCTTTTTTCCCAGTGATATGACTAATACGGTAGTAGTCAAGCTTCCACGGAATATAATAACCATTGCTGAGAGAGAGAGAGAGAGAGAGAGAGAGAGAGAGAGAGAGAGAGAGAGATTATTGCATCAAACGTCGCAAGTAAATTATTTGTTGGTGCAGTTTGAATTGATTTTCTTGAACTGAAGAGCAGGAGAATCTTAAACTAATAGATTTCATTAAAATCCTAAATTAATCTTCATAAATCAGTTGTAGTCCATCATTTGAGAATGCATAGAGGGTGACCTAAAATATGACCTGTTGTTCGTCTAATATTGACACATGAGGGATAATTCTAATTAAATTCTGTCAATTGGGTCATCTGGTAGATAGGGAAGTTGGGCAACACTCGCCTGTATGTAAGACAGTGGTCTCATCAGGTAAATCCTGAAATGCAGTAAGTACACTTGTTACAATTTCTTTTAGTGCCTATGCTAACTTGATTGATGGTTACACAGCCTTTCATTTAAAGATACTAAGGTTCGATACTGAGACGTGCCTGAAGGGGGTATGAATCAGTGACGAGTTCCCAAAAAACTAACTTTATTTTGCTAACAATAAGGTATTTATTTGCCACAAATGGTCACAAAAGGGTCACAATTCCATGTGTACAATCAACGGTTTTTGTTGATAAGGTTAACTTTGTCATACTAATTGAAATTAACTTGTTACATTCAACGGGTTTTGTCGTTTAAGTTGATTGGAGTCCGATGGCTGTCACTGTGAGTGCTGCTTTGTAGAAACGGAGAAAGAGCATTATTCTTTATTTGTATGTGCATTACTTGTTTCACATCCATTACATGTCTCCTCCCGAAGCAGTCATGTATCTGAAATATGCCGACCTGCCTTGGAGAGTCGTACTCGTAGTAGGTCGTCTTGCACGAGATACCAGGTTTTAGGCGGTCAGTGGAGATCCAATCCTCTTTTCCACGAATGTTGAGGAGGAAAGCTTTCAAAATATGACAGAAGACAATTTCCCCACAACCTGACGTAGGTGCTGATGATCATTGGAGGTGGCAGACGAAAAAACTCCCACAGGGATGACCAACAGATAGCCATATACCATTTCTGCCACTGAGACATCCATGGTGTCCTTAGGAACAGTCCTCAGTCCAAGGAGGTCCCAGGGAAGTTGTGGAAACCAGCTGGAGTTGGTGCAACAGGGCATCAAAGCTGCTTTGAGGGTACAATGGTGATGCTGATAAGATGCCCTGAAGATGTCCACAAATAAGAGGTGAAAGTGGTACCCCTGTCTGAAGTAATATACTCTGCGTTGTCGAATCATGCTATTCATCAGGAAAATAAGGCAGCAGGATATGAGGCTGATGTTACATCTTACGTGGGGATGGCTTCAGACCAATGAGTGGATCGATCGATCAATGCCTGTGTAAAAGTAATGGTAACCTTGTGACGTAGGCAGAGAATCAACCTGAATGTAAGCAAAACAACGATGAGGTAGGTGAAAAATGCCCACACAGGAATCCATGCATCAATGCAACCTTGAAGGTGCCAACACAATCCTTGTCATCTTTGGTAATACTATGCCATATGAACTTTGACTGCAGGATTTGTGTAGTAGATTAGTGCGAGGGGTATGAGAGAACATGGATCAATTAAGACACCTGTCAGTGCATGGAGGCACGTAAGCCAGTACTGACATCTCAGATGAGTGTGGCGTTGGAGTCATCGAGGGTGACGTCTTCTCAATGCAGGTTTAATATTTGGGGTCTTTTCATTGGGCTTCTGCCATAGCTTTGTAATCCATTTCCTGGTGGATGGCAGCTGATGTGTTTCTTGAAAGGGCATTATCAACAGCATTCAGTATACCAGGAATGTGTTGAATGGTACAGTTGTATTTAGAAATGACAGAGAGATGTTGGCATTGAAGGGCAGACCAAGCATCAGCCTGTGGAGGGAAAGTGTGTACAAGGGACATGTGCTCCAGGCAAATGAAGAAGGATGGGCCCTCTAAGAAGTGGCGGAATTAATGGACAGCAAAATACGCTGTCAGTAGTTCAAAGTTGTAAATAGAGTAACTTGAGTATGCCTTGAAAGTTGTCTACTTATGAGAGCCAGTGGTCTTTCCGGAACATTTCATTGATCATTTGTTCGAGTACTGCCACTATAGCGGCGTCACTGGCAATGGTGGAGAGTAAGAGGGGTATATTTAGCAAGGGAGAGGTAAGAGCAGTAGCAGTTGATAGAGCTTTCTCTCCACTTCAGGTTTTTCGGTTTGCTCTTAGGGGAGTCGCAGCGCATGACAAGATTGGCCACGATGGCTGGCAAAAACTGGTAATAATAGTTCGCCATGCTCAAGAACTGCAGTGTTGTAATGAACAAGAAGAATGCTCTCCAATTATTCCAAGCAGCGTACTTAGTAACCGCCCTTCTGTACTGCTGATACCTTCTCAGGGAAGAGGTGAATCACTTCAAGAGTGATGCAATGACCTAAGAATGTAATTTCCTTGGCACTAAAGATACACTTGTCATATCTTCTGCTTCAGGTGGTAGAGGTTGATATGTATGTGTTGTAGGTGGTCTTACTTGAAAGGAAAAAATACCAGTATGTCATCTATGTAACATATATGAAAGGGGAGGTCCCCTAAAATGCCATCCATGGGTCTTTGAAATGTGGCCCTTTTATGAAGGCCAAAGCAGTAGTAATTGAAAGTACACGTGCTGAAGGGGGTTGATGATATTGGGGTTGAGGATGTCTTATGGGTTCATGGATGCCTGATAATACCCCTTGAAGAGGTTGAGAGAGGAAAATAATTTAGCACTGTTAGGTACTGTAAGGTGTGGTGTCAGTGATGTTGGGGAGGGGCTAGTGGTCTGGTTTCATCTGCATGTTGATATGCCTGTTATACCCAAAAAGATGTAGGGATCCATCCTACTTCAGGATTATGTACAGGGGCAGTGACTAAGGGCTGTAGGCCTTTTGACAAAGGTTTATTTCTTCTATTTTTTTCAAGTATTTAGCATCTGTCAAATAATCTGGGGCCAAACGTCTGAATCTTGTAAACACTGGGCCCTGTCGTCTTGATATAGTGATAAGTACTGTACTTGGCAGGAACATTGGGCGTCTGATTTAGTTTTGGACGGAAGACGTCGCGATATAAAGTGAGGGTTATGTGACGGCGCCGAGTAAGGGTGTGAACTCAAAGGCAGATTGGAAACGACTGAGTTATATTATTGTGGAACACTCTCCTTATATACAAAACCTCAAGGCAACAGGACATAAGTTCACAAGACAGACAATATCACAGAGGAAAAACCCGACATGAATTTTCATGTTCGTTTTAGTGCGAGGGAAGAGCGAAGATACAAGCATAATATATACAAAAGGAATTATGTACAATTGTGTGAAACACGGTTGGTACAGTTAGTCTGTTTTGCTGATTGATTGGGTCACGCCCATGATACAAAACTGAGCCTCGACTCATTAAACCAGACAAACTATCTCAACTGGTGAGGGGCTGGTTTGATTGATTATAAGTTATCTGGCATCCTGACATCTAAGGTCATTGACGCCGAGCTGAAGGGCTGGAGTTGCACTGCGGCACCATGGTCAGATGAGTCATGGCCGGTGGTGGACATCGTCGGGGGATACAGCAAACGAAGCAGTGAGCTTGGAGGCAGGCTGGGTGCTTGAGGAACTCAGAAGGCCCCCGATATGACTTGCCTGAGGTGTGAACTATGAATCAGTGACGAGCTGTCGAATAAGTAACTTTGTTTAGCAAACAACACAGGAATTTATATTATGCCCCCAAACGGTCACTTTAGGTTGCCAATTGCATGTGTACATTCAACGTCTTTTGTCAATAAGGTTGTAATTGGCATAAAAAAATCATAATTACTTATGAAATAGAGATGGAATTAAAATGTGGTACATTCAACAGCTTTTGTCTTATAAGTTGATTGGAGTCAGAGGGCGGTTACTATGTACGCTGCTTGGAATAATTGGTGAGCATTCTTCTTTATTTGTATCTACACTGCTTGTTGTAAGTGAATTGCAAATCACAATGTAGGGTAGATTTCTTTTTCTAATGAACACGACATTTTGTAAATTTCCATCATATATATACAGTATATATATATATATATATATATATATATATATATATATGTGTGTGTGTGTGTGTATATATATATATATATATATGCACACATGTATAAATTATATTTATGATGTTCCCATTTGTATTGCCTTCATATATATATATATTTATATATATATATATATATATATATATATATATATATTTATATATACATACATATATATACATATATATATATATATATATATATATATTATATATGTATATATGTACACCTATAAATTGTATGTATGATGTTCCCTTTTGTATTGCCTTCATATATATATATATATATATATATATATATATATATATATATATATATATATATATATATATATATGTGTGTGTGTGTGTGTGTGTGTTTGTGTGTGTGTGTGTGCGCGTGTGTGTGTGTGTTGGTGGCTATTAAAAGTGTCCCCCAAAAAAAGACTAATCATGGAAACAAAAGTCCCTGGGGGTGGCTTTAAAGAAAGGTCAACAGACAATTGCTCCTTTTTTTTTATTAATCTAGAAACATTACCTGTATTGCCTAGAGGCACAACTTCGCCGACAACAGAAGCCTTACCACGACAGCTGGATAATACGAAGAACCACTCAGTATTAACGCACCCAACTTGATGATAAGAAAAAAAAAAGATAATTGAGACTGAATTACTTATTATGTGAGAGTGAATGACGCGGAGAGAGACTTTAAAAGAAATGAGCTAATATTAAATGGTATTTAAACTATTATATGAGTAGCTTGAAAGGGGGAAATGGTTTAATGATATAATGAAAATCTGCAATGAATACAAAAAATAGCAAAGGATAGGAGAATAATAATTGATGAAATCCAATTCCTTTTATCATCCGTTGGTATTGTAACGCCAGACAACACATGATCAATCAGTTAATAACCTCTATTATGTTCAACCTCAAAGATTTCAGTATTTGTTGGAGACTTGTAATTTTACCCATTCCGAAAAATGCTGGTCATCTGCATCTAATTTGGCCATTGTCCTTAATCAAGACTCTGGAGAAATTGTGTATAACTGATGCTCTCGCCAGTAGTTGATTCCTGTTAATATTATTCATTATCTATTATGAAAATGAAATCGTTCATTTTTCCCGTATCATAAATAGCAGTTTTAAGATTATATTGGCTTTCTTCTTTGCTTATTTTTTTTGTTTTTTTTTTCAAATTTTTGGTATTTGAGAAATTCACTTTATCTTTTAGATCTGATTTACATCTTATGCTTAGTAATTCCTTTTAGAACTTTTTATAGCAGTTAAATATAAAAAAAAAAAAACATTACAGATTTATTTAATCAATCTTTCACCAAATGTACTTTATGCTATACCTGGTTTGTTCTCTGTATACCAAATCTCTCCCTGGCACAGGCTCTTGCTTCCCCTAGAAGTCCTTTTTAGCTAAAACCTCAAGAACTAACGAACCCTGCCTGGCACCTATGGCGGTTCTCCCCCCAAAAAGTGCATCACAATAGCGGTTATTTATGTGTAATTTTCTTTGTACCTTTCAGGGCAAGCGAATGAGCCTTGGTCTGTTAATAGCCTGACCTTGGATAATAAAGGTCTCCCCATATTTGAGAAGTGCGTTGAGAAAACGTCAGGAGAGAAAATGACAAGGCAGGAAGTTCCAATGATTTATTGCACCCAGAGGTCTAACCCACGGCCTAACAAAATCCATTGCGCCCCTCGCTTCCCCTACATGGAAATTTTGGGTGAGTACTGTATTCCAAATGTATTAAATTGCAAATTCATTTTTCTAAGCGGTGAAATTGACGAATATAATATCGCAAAGAGGATAATAGAATCGAGGATAGGATATTTATTGGGTGTGCTTAGTTTTCTCTCTCTCTCTCTCTCTCTCTCTCTCTCTCTCTCTCTCTCTCTCTCTCACGCTTAACATAAATCAGTCCAGAGGTAACAGTTACAAACTGCAATTGAAATGATACAATACCACTCAATGTGGTAATTTCTTTTCATACAAAATAGCAACTAAATGGGACAGACTTCCAGACTCTTTTTTTGTAAATCTTCTGTATGTAAATGTGTCTTGTCCAATAGATATTATTATTATTATTATCATTATTATTATTATTATTATTATTATTATTAGGATGTAGCGAACAGTAACACGGTAAACGGATTCAAGAGGAAGTTAAATAAGATCATAAAAAAAACTGTAAACGTTTAAACTAATTCACTCTACCCATGAGTAAATAGCCCTTGTAAAACTCTCTCTCTCTCTCTCTCTCTCTCTCTCTCTCTCTCTCTCTGAAATAGAAACAGATAAGAGGAACCCTGAATGTTCAGTATTCAACCAAAATGTATACCACAGAACGGGCGGACCTTGACGATGCAACCCTCTCTCTACCAGGACGAAACCCTTCATTAGATAGGCTTCTCTAAAAGAGAGTCTGAGATCTATTTGGAATAAGGAAATAAAAAGCCATATCAAAGCTATAGTCAAATGAAGTCTAAATCTTATTAATGCTATTGATGCTAGAACCTCCCGCGAGTCAAAGGTAAAACATAATGTGAAGCCAATGATCCCGAATAATGAATGGAAAGAAATAAAGATACAGTTACCTTAGACATATTGTATATTTAAGATATGTCTGTAGAAGAATAAAAACCTAAATAAGATAGAAAAAATGCCAAAATTATGTAAGAATGTTTAATTTGAAAATGAAACCAAAAGAAAAGTAAAACAATTACAAAACGAATGTCTAAGTAGAAAAGGAACTCGTGAGATGTGCAGAGAAAAGTAAAAATATTGCAAAGTTCTGGAGATGCTGCAATAAAACCAAAGACATATTGAGGAGACTTGGAGCGAGTATTGCAGTTTTATCTCTCTCTCTCTCTCTCTCTCTCTCTCTTTTCATCCGTGTTTTAACGAGATCACGACGTCATGTCATGTGGTTGTGGTGACTCTAGCAGCCTTCCCCAGCAATAACCACTCTCAAACCCTCATACCCATCTCCCCCCCTCCTCTCTCCTCCCCCAGCACCTACATCACCGCCTCTGGCACATGGAGGTGGGGGTTGCTGGGTAGGGGTGGCAGTAGGTACTGGCAGAGAGGTGGGGTTTGTGCGTGCGCTAGGTTTGGGTCAAGAGGTGATATCTTGACCTGGTGAGGAGGGTTTGTCATGGTCCGCTGATTCCTACCTCTCGCCCGGGTTACCCCCGATATTGGGGTGGTAGGGTGTGGGAATGATGTACTTCCAGGCCTGGGTACAGGAGTCTAGGATGAGGTGGTGGTCTCGCTCGCCTTCCAAAGGATGGGGAGGATCCTCCTTCTCCTCGTTGTTATTGCTCCTCCTCTCCTCTTCCTTCGTCACACTTGTATATAGTGTCCCTTTACATTGTCATTTTCCTTACCATATCTTCACTGTGGTCTTGCGTTTTTCAGAGGCATGAAGCATTAATTACGTTCCCGTCAACTACCTGTTTTATACAAGCTTGTATTACCTACTTGCATTTAGTATGACTACAATTATACAAATTGTACCCTTTTTTTTTTTTTTTTTACTTCTATTCCATCCGACCTTCGGGTTGTCTTGTCTTCTTCTTCCTTCGCACGTCTTCTCGTTCTCGTGGACTCCTAACAAAGGGCAATGCTAAAGGGCGTACCGAGCATGAGCGAAGGATGTGTACTAACTACTACCACATCTCGAACAAAGTACTCTCTCTCTCTCTCTCTCTCCTCTCTCTCTCTCTCTCTCTCTCTCTCTCTCTCTCTCATGCTTATATGTTGTTTATAAGTTTTCAGTCTTCCTATCAAACTTCTCTCTCTCTCTCTCTCTCTCTCTCTCTCTCTCTCTCCTCCTCTCTCTCTCTCTCTCTCTCGTATATGTTGTTTATAAGCTTTAATTCTTCCTACCAAATTTTTTTTTTTCTCTCTCTCTCTCTCTCTCTCTCTCTCTCTCTCTCTCTCTCTCTCTCTCTCTCTCTCTCTCTGTTGTTTATAATAAGCTTTAATTCTTCATATCGAAATTTATCTCTCTCTCTCTCTCTCTCTCTCTCTCTCTCTCTCTCTCTCTCTCTCTCTCGTATGTTGTTTATAATAAGCTTTAATTCTTCCTATCAAAATTTTTTTTTTTCTCTCTCTCTCTCTCTCTCTCTCTCTCTCTCTCTCTCTCTCTCCTCTCTCTCTCTCTCATTTACAGTAATGCTCCTAATAGCTCTCATTCCCGGGTAAGTTCTCTTCAGCCCTGTCTCAATGTACAAACGGAAATTAATACAACTTCCTCCGTTCCTTCCTCCTCTTGGTATCGTATTCTGGGATGAGCAAGTTCCAAAATCATTACTGAAATTAGTAATACAATGTATAGGTTTTGCTTATAATATCCGGTCTCCTTATTAGCTAAATAATTGTCCATTTAATGGATTATCTACAGTAACGTTAAATCTAGTCCAAGTACGTCGATTTTATGTGAATAAGAACTTTGTAAGGAGGCAATAGGGAGTTAGCAGGTGAATACTAAATAAGTCTGCAAAACTTGGTCACGGTATTAAGATAAAACTTGACTATGAATAAAAGAAATTTGAGATTTAAATCCCCTGGCTTAAAAGGTCACATTTTGTCAAACATGTCCTTTAAATATTCATTTTTTTTTCCGTGCTTTTAAACTTTTTTTTTTCTTATAAACCGTCCGCAACCTTTTTTTTTTTTTTTTTTTTTTCCGACCTGCTTTGCCCCAGGCTGAGGATGTGTCTAGGGTAAGCAAAGTCAGACCCAACCCTTTGGCTTTCATCTTCTTCTTTTTTATTCTTTCATCCGGTTGCAACATAGCCCAGTGAAGGGGAGACCAGCGTCGTTATATTTTAACGTATGAATGATATTCGAGAATCTCAAATAACAATTTTAAGAATAGGTGCTTGAGTGATAATTCTTGAATATATAATATATATATATATATATATATATATATATATATATATATATATATATATATATATATATATATGTATGTATATATATATATATATATAAATATATATATATATATGAAAATTATTTTCACTAATTTTCTTGATATAATAACAATTGACTCAGTGTGTATATATATATATATATATATATATATATATATATATATATATATATATATATATATATATATATATATGTATTTATATATATACGTATATATATGTATGTATATATATATATGTATATATATATATATATATATATATATATATATATATATATATATATATACATACATATATATATATATATATATATATATTATATATATATATATATATATAATATATATATATATATGCTCTTTTCCCCCATCCTACTCTAAACTCACCCAACACCCGACATGGTCCTTTTTTTCACCTTCTCCCTTCACCCATGAAACTCCCCCCCCCCACCCCCCACCCCACACACACAGAGCACCCTCACAACCCCACATTCCCATCTGGTTCCCACTCGTGCTCTCGTCCGTTCTGTTCTCCACACTTTCTCCCATCCCACACACCCCACAACTTACCCACATCTAACCCTCATCCCCACATCCTCCCCCTCCACTGCTGCTGCTGCTATCCTCGACCTCGACCCATCCATAGCCAGTCAAGCATTACAGGGAATACACGCCCAGCCACCACCCACCAGGGGCTTCTTCCTCCTGCCCCTGCTGCTGCTGCTGCGTCGCCGTCGTCCACAATCTCAAGGTCCTACGATGACTGGTTTTAATTCGCGTCTTGGTAGAGATTTTTGGACGGATTTATTATTATTATATTTATGTGTGTATATATGCAAATGTGTATGTGTTTGTATATGCATGTTTATTTTGTATATGTATATACATATATATATGTATGTATACATTTTGTATAGCCCTTTGTATATTTTTATTTTTGTTCTTAATTGATGACATTCAATTATTATTATTATTATTATTATTATTATTATTATTATTATTTTAACGATATTATTGCCCGAAGAGCTCTCCTCCACATGGGCTTGGACTGAGTCTTTTGTAAATATTTTATATTTAAATATTGTTTGTCCAATAAACATTATTATTATTATTATTATTATTATTATTATTATTATTATTATTATTATTATTATTATTAAATCCGTTTATTCATCCCCAAGTTTTCTTTTATTCTTGTAGGCCCTGTTCTCTTCTACTTAATATTTTACTGGCTATTTATCCATCTTTCCCCGATCTTCCCTGTAAAATATTTCTTTTCTTAGGCGCTGATATTTTAGTTTGTTGCGTCCTGATATTCATTTTCGAAATTTTAATTCTTTCATTTATATTCCCTGAGTTATTCAAAGTCACCATTTTCTACTTTCATAATTATATCCATTATCCTCATTTCCTCTCCTTTTCTCCAGTCTCCTTATCCTCTCATCATGTTTTCTGTCCACTTTTTATTAACCTCCACTGCTTCTGTCGATCTTTTTGTTATTGTTCTATTGTTTACTTGTTAAAGAAATTCTGTATTAACATACCGTTCATTGTTATTACTTACGTTCATCTCGTTCCTGTGCTTCTCTCTCTCTCTCTCTCTCTCTCTCTCTCTCTCTCTCTCTCTCTCTCTCTCTCTCTCTCTCTCTCGTCTACTTTGCATTGCCTCCATTACCTACCTTATCCTACGGACTGCTAAGTTGCGCTGAGCCCTTGTCTGGCTAAAATGAACCGGCAAAAAAAAAGAAAGAAAAAGAAGTACTGCCTTACTCACTTGATATTTTATTCTCCTATTGCATTTCCTCCTTTTACTGCCTCATTTTCGTGTTCTTTTTTTTTCTTCATCAATTATCATTATCCACCAACTTCCTGTCATCTCTCTCCCTCGAATTCAAATCGCAATTTCTATTCGTCCTTTGACAGTTAAAATCATTTTTGCTCTTGTGAACACAGAGAGAGAGAGAGAGAGAGAGAGAGAGAGAGAGAGAGAGAGAGAGAGAGAGAGAGATCAGGCACATTTTGGTTACTCTCTATCTCTCTCTGTTAAAATCATCTTTGCTTTTGTGAACTCACAGAGAGAGAGAGAGAGAGAGAGAGAGAGAGAGTAGCCAAATTGTACCTCTCTCTCTCTCTCTCTCTCTCTCTCTCTCTCTCTCTCTCTCTCTCTCTCTCTCTTAGAGAGAGAGAGAGAGAGAGAGAGAGAGAGAGAGAGATAGAGTAGCCAAAATGTACCCGATTCTCTCTCTCTCTCTCTCTCTCTCTCTCTCTCTCTCTCTCTCTCTCTCTCTCTCTCTCAAACTCGTTAATCGGGCCATTTGCTTGCTTCTCACGGTTGGTTTAATGATATTTCCCGCCATTACAACCTTTGTCATAATATTAACGACGTCACCCGTTGCATCGAATTAACCTTTGTTGTCTGTCTGTCTGCGTCCCTATGCACCAATGAGGACCGTCCAATTTAGGATATTGAAGAGAAACTTATTTGCTTTTTGGTGTTTTTTTTTATTATTTTGATACTAGTATACTCAATCCGTCAAATATGACTGCTAAATATTTTGATATATATGGACGTACAAGACCCCCCCCCCCTTCTTACCAGGGTATAACTACTCCCTCTCCCCATATCAAGGATGGGGTGACCGAGTAGTTTTACGTCAGGCAATGCCGCTGATAGTGACCGGAAAGGAATGTATGTATATATATATATATATATATATATATATATATATATATATATATATATATATATATGTATGTATGTATATATATACATACATCGCCACTTTTCCGGTCTCTCTCGATATTGAAGCTGGAAGACAATTATAAGCTCTCCTTAATGAATATGATGTTCCAAACACTTATTTTGAACAAATTTCCAGATTTAAGACGAAAAATAATTCAGGAACAATCAGTTCATCCATATGGAACAAGAAATTCAAACTTAACTCTTCCTTTCATACGTATTAATAGATGCGAGCAATCGTATCTATACCAAGGTATTAAACTTTGGAATACTCTGCCCGCTTATCTAAAGGCACTGCTTAGCGTTCGGTCTTTTAAGAAATCATATACAAATCTCCTGTTATCTGGGTATTAAGCTTTATTAATAAATATTTATACTTGCCTACCTAACCACAACGCAAGTATGTTTCATTGTTTAGAATATTTTTTTATTTGTAAAACTAGTTCTTTTACTGAGTTTTTTGCTTAATATCTACAATTTTTTCAATGTATATACCATTAGCTTTCATATACCATCTTTCCTTATCATATAAATATGCATTTCCATTTGTTTTTAGGCTAAGATTCTCATTTATATGTATCTATTTGTATACATATGATTATGTATATGTATGCGTACATTTTGTATATCTATATCCATATTTACTTTATTTTTTATTTTTACTTAATTGATGATATTATTTTGTTGTATTATTGCCCGAAGAGCTCTGCTCCACATGGGCTTGGACTGAGTCTTTTTTTCTTTTTGTAAATCTTTGAATGTAAATATCTTTTGTCCAATAAACATTATTATTATTATTATTATTATATATATATGTGTATATATATATACATATATATTTATATATATGTGTATATATATATAATATGTATTATATACATATATATATATATATATATATATATATATATATATGCTTATATATGTATATATATATATATATACAGTATATATATATATATATATATATATATATATATATATATATATATATATATATATATATATAGAAGAGAGAGAGCCAGACAATTTCTCTTTATTATACAAGGGACACTACTTGAAAATTCATTCTTCATTCGGGGATAATTTTTTTCAAATTTTTATCCTTGGATCCGATACACTTGTACAATCTATTTGCGTCTCGTTCAGCAAGCTACTTATAACTGATTCTAATCTGATCATGGGTTAATCGTATGGAGGGAGTGTGCGACCATTAGCAATATTATGGCCTATTATACCCTTGCTTTCAGGTACACCGAGGTTGCTTGCAATT
>NC_090737.1:14236475-14271475 GCF_036898095.1 Palaemon carinicauda
ATATATATATCAAGTTACAAGTAGTTTTTAATATAGTTATCTCTATCTCGATAATACCTGAAAGGGATTTTCTTTATATAATACATAGGCTACGAAATAAACCTATGTCTCTGTATCAAACGGAAATGGACCAGGGACTTGAAACAACCAAGCTATTTATAGATGTATAAATTTTTTTTACCTGCATATGCACTGTATATACTTACGCAGGACGCAAATGGTCGAAGTATATTCCTGTTGTGCAGAATATAGCTTGAAGAAAACCTCAGGCGTTAAGAAGAGATATGAAAATATCTGAATAAGGTCGGTGAAATGGATTGTTGTTGTTGGTAACTGTCGTCATTATTATTATTATTATTAATATTATTATTATTATTATTATTACTTGCTAAGCTACAAACCTACATGTAAAACCAGGATGTTATGAACTCAGGATCCCCAACAGTGAAAATAGTCCAGTGAGGAAAGGAAAGAAGGGAAAATAAAATATTCTAAGAACAGAAACAATATTAAATTTATATTTCCTATATAAGCTATCAAAACTTTAACAAAACAAGAGGAAGAGAAATAAGATAGAATAGTGTGCCCGAGCGTACCCTCAAGCTAGAGAACTCTAACCCAAGACAGTGGAAGACCATGGTAAAGAGGCAATGGCACTACCCAAGACTAGAGAACAATGGTTTGATTTTGGAGTGTCCCTCTCCTAGAAGAGCTGCTTACCATAGCTAAAGAGTCCTTTACTTGATAAAGGACAAAATAACTGACTTCACAGTGTCCTATGCATCACTTGGTATAACACAGATGATGGATGGCTGGTCACCTGATCAGTTGGGTTAGACATTGATGAGTGGTGCCACTGGGACCAGATGCTGTCGGAATGTAACCCCCCAGGGTCATTTGCGGGGGACGAAATGTCACGCCTCAGGGGGGCCCTATTTATGAATGGTTAAAGTTACAAGTTTTGCTTAGTGATAAATGTAGGAGGAGTCAAGGTTTACCAGCTAACCGCAAAAAAAAAATACAAAATTAATTCACCTTGAGAGATACGTTAGGGTTAAAGACATGTGATTTCTATTTTCTTTGCAATGTTGCACGATGTAATGGAGTAACTCCAGATTGCATTCCACTTAATTGCTTTCCTTTTTGAGGGAGTTGTTTCTCGAGAACTAAACTAATTTAAAAGTAATGGTTTTGATAACCACTTAAGAAAATAATGTATATACTTAAAATGATAGACAACACAATTGTCCCTTCAAAATGATACGATTTTGTTCCATGATTGACATCCAGACACACAGGCAGACACAGCAGGAAAAAAAACGAACGAATAGTCAGACAAAGGCGAAAGAAGAAGAGCAAAGAGAATGAATGACATACTGTGACTAAAATGGCAGGAGACAGGAAATGCACCCGAACCGAGTCGTGAGCAGCTTCGTCTCAGAGCAAACTCAGTAAACAGGGGGCAAGAAATCAACTTGACAGGGAACCGTAGACGGACGGCTACATTAGCAAAGTTGCAAACGGTAGCAACAGCAGTTTCCTAGAAGGATTTTGCAACTTTGAAGAACGACGGAAATTTTCCCCCATTAACTCTCGAATCGGTGGTGCGTGACGTAATGCACGTCTTTCGTAGGGGACGTTATGGTGTTTATTCGAACCCGTCCAAGGTCACAGGTTCAACCACCGGAATTAGTGTGGAATTTCCCTTCTCTCTCTCTCTCTCTCTCTCTCTCTCTCTCTCTCTCTCTCTCTCTCTCTCTCTCTCTCTCTGGGAACCTCACCCCGCTGGTATCATTGAAGGCAAGGACACATTACAGGGGCGTGGGGGCATCCTGGAGTCTGGGCACATTCCCCACTTGCCCTTGGCCATTCACTCTTCGATTGTCGTTGTGTCTATCAGAAAAAAATAAGCTGTAAATAAAAAATTGTACAGTTTGGTAAGGGAAATGTAGTATGAAAAATGTTCCTCTTCAATAACGCAACTTCAAAGAACCCGTCTCTGTTGTTTTTGGGTATTATTTGATTTTTAGTGTACTCTGACTTCTGGATGTTTGCGGGCTTTGTCTCTCCAATAGCCCGAGGTTATCCGTCTTCCGGGCTGCACTTACATAAACACGCTCTCGCGTGCACGCACAGGTGAAACATTAGAGTGAAACTGCCCGCACTTGTTGTGACTCGCAAAGCAAACAGCTGATTGTTTACATGATTACATTCGTATACACACGTCACACACATTTTCTGAAGTGGAACGTGACTGTTAACACAGACCGAGGCACAAAAACAAGCAAATATGCTGAGTTACATACAAAGTTGATTGCAAACAGCAACTTTTTTTCTTTTTTTACTAGTTTGCACTTCATTGTCAGAGATATCGAACCTACTATGGTTGAAAGGAAGGCGGGATATTGCTTTGTATTATTCGCTATGTGAATTTCGACAAGGGTTTTTTTTTTTATTTTTTTTTTTATTTTTTATTTTTCTATTTTTTTTCCATGAACCTTCACCTTAACTCTGGAAGCAAATCTATATCAAATCTTTATCAACAGAATGACTTTGGGCATTTTAAAGGTTACAGTGATATGTATTAGCCTATTTCGATAGGAATGTAAAACAAAAAACTTTCTGAGTGGTGGTAACTTAACGTGGTAAAAAGGGTTTGTGTATCGCTATGATCAGCAAAGCTGTACTAGCCAGGGCCACCCATACTAAGTTGGTTTGTCATGAGTGATCAGACTAAACTCTCGCTATCACCAATCCACAGTGGGCAGCGTGATGATGAAGTCTGACGAAACCACTGACCTGAATTGACATGTCTGAGGCCTTTGCCCTACATTGGACTTTAATCGGTTCATTTGTTGTTGTTGTTGTTGTTGTATATATATATATATATATATATATATATATATATATATATATATACTGTATATATATATATATATATATATATATATATATATATATATATATATATATATATATATATATATATATATGTGTGTGTGTGTGTGTGTGTGTGTGTGTGTTTCAAGCACTGATAATAATAATGGTATCATCGTACAGCAGTAGTTCCATAAGGTTTTCCTCCTACTGTTCCGAAAATATTTTTGGGATGAAGTTACAAGCCTTCCTGTTATTATTCTCCACATCTGTCGGTCTCACGAAATCGACCAAGTAACGAATTTACGCAATACCCCGCTCGTACCATCTCATATATTACTGATTGAACAGGAATGAATATTTTCTTTCATATCTTAGTAATTGAACTCCTGCTGGGTATTACTAAATTAGGATTTACCACTAGTGCGATAATTTCACTTGTGTGTCGGTCTGTATGTCTGTGTATATATGTTATGTATCCAGCATGAATTTTTAATCTTTAGCACATGGTGTCATTTATTTGATATTAGGCAAATGGTGTCATTAATATTTCCAGCATGAATTTTTAAATTTAAGCACATGGTGTCATTTATGTTTTCAGCATGAATTTTTAATGTTGAGCACATTGTGACATTCATATTTTCAGCATGAATATTTAATCTTTGGCAAATGATGTCATTAATATTTCCAGTATGAATTTTCAATCTTGAGCACATGGTGTCATTAATATTTCCAGCATGAATTTTTTAATGTGGAGCATATGGCGTCATTTATATTTCCAGCATGAATTTTTAATGTGAGCACATGGTGTCATTTATATTTCTAGCATGAGTTTTTAAATTTAAGCACATGGTGTCATTTATATTTCCAGCATGAATTTTTTAATGTTGAGCACATTGTGTCATTAATATTTCCAGCTTGAATTTTTAATCTTAAGCACATAGTGTCATTTATATTTTCAGCATAAATTTTCAATCTAAATTCTAAAGTACTTGGTATCTCATTTTGATTTTATTCTTTGCAGTGAAATGTACACTAAACCTGAATTTGTACTTGGAATGAAAATTCTTATCTGTAATTGTTCCCCAGCAAATGACGAAGGTACAATTGCAGTTACTTATAACATATAAAAGGCGCCCTCCCTATCTCCGTAATGGGCCGAGATTGCTTGGAATTTATTATTACACTTCCCGGAATAATTCTCAGCAAATGCGGCGCTGGCAACTGTTGCATTCATTTCCTACAAGTGTGCTATAATGACTTGTATTTTACTGAGATTGCAAAAGACAGGAGGAGGAGGAGGAGGAGGAGGAGGAGGAGGGGGGGGGGGGGGTTGGCGGTGGGGAGGAGGAGGGTAATCTTCCGGTTTCACCTTTAGACCTCTGTCTTGTTTTTCTCTTTATTTTCTCAGGAGAATGACGGTTTATTCTTTCTCTCTTTTGATCTTTTCCTTTTTTGATATATTGCCAGTTCTTTATAGCTCGCTTTATATTTGGTATGGGCGAGTCTTTTCCATTGTGTCACACTTAAATATCAGGGAAAATACTGGTTATATAATCCTCAACTATGTGGAATACATTGAAAATCTTTTCTGCAGAATGTTGAAATTCAACAGTGGACAGAAACAGAATAATTAAACTGACTGGTTATACAGTCATTCGTAAATGAAATCTAATTAAATTAATGTGGTCATTGAACACAACACTCTCGGCCGTGGAGAAATGCCTTTAAAAAAAAAAAATCAAGGGCAAACGAAGCCTTCCGTTTTGTTGGCCTCCGACATTCTTGTCCGTCCTTGTAGAATGTGGAACTCCGAACTGCCTCGGTTGAGGTTACACTCGGGCACACTATTGTATCTAATTCATCTTCCTCTTGGTTTATTAAAATTTTTACAGTTTATATAGGAAATATTTACTTTAATGTTGTTACTGTTCTTAAAATATTTTATTTTTCCTTGTTTCCTTTCCTCATTGGGCTATTTGCCCTGTCTTGGCCCCTGGGCTTATAGCATCCTGCTTTTCCATCTAGGGTTGTAGCTTAGGAAGTAATAATAATAATAATGATAATAATTATTATAATAATTGGTCCCTTGCCATCCCTGATCCTCCGCAGCAGGCAGCAGAAGCACCTATTATTGGGTGGGCCACTAGCATTTCCCGCAAAAATCCTGTCCAGAGTCCTTTCTTGGAGTAATATCTCTGCTTTAATAGGAAAGGCCAATGGGGGTGGCCACCTACTGGGCTTTTGTAGCATAGGCCCTAAGATAACAATAACAATCAAAAGAATGGACAATGGCTTCACCACTATGGAATAGATTTAGAACTATTAGGAAAAGTAACAAACTTTTTTTTTTTTTTTTTGTCTGTGTGAAATTTAAACTTAAGGCGTACAGCAATGATTTTCTTTTGGACAAAACTTACAATTTATTATATGTTGGGAGTAATATGTTTGCAGTAATGGGCTGCAGGTAATCAGCAAATACTTAATTAATTCAGATTGCACCGTAGGTCTACATGTATTGTATTGCCATAGATAAGATAACGTATGTTTACAGATATCATTTCATTATCGGCTAAATGACGTCAGTAGACCTCACGCTGTACATTATAGGTATGACATAAGGGGTTAAGCCCGCACCTGCACCCACCTTTTAGCTTTTTAATTCTTTATTTTACTTTATAGTGATGCGCAACTGCTGGATATTACCCCTAGTTTCACATTCATGCTGAATGGTCCTCCCGGCTCCAGGCCCGACGATAAGCGTCACATTCATGAATACTTCCATCCAACATCCAATCAACGTGTCTTTTACAGAATTCAGATTTTTTTTTTTGGGTGGTGGTGGTGGGGGGGGGGGGGTCAATATTTAAGGACTGTATTCGTTGATATTAAAAGCATAAATATCTTAATCGTAGTTCATGTTAGAATTGTTGTTCAAACGTTAGAGTTACAATAAATCAATGAGTTTGTGTTGGATTAGTCTTATTGTATTGTTTAAAGTGAAGTATAGCATATTATTATTATTATTATTATTATTATTATTATTATTATTATTAATTGCTAAGCTACAACCCACCCTAGTTGGAAAAGCAGGATGCTATAAGCCCAGGGGCCCCAACAGGGAAAATAGCCCAGTGAGGAAAGGAAACCAGAAAAAAATAAAATATTCCAAGAGCAGTGATATTAAAATGAATATTTCCTATATAAGCTATAAATTTTTTTTAACAAAACAAAAGGAAAAAAAAATAATATAGAATAGTGTGCCCTAGTGTACCCTCAAGCAATAGAACTCTAACCCAAGACAATGGAAGACCATGGTACAGAGGCTATGACACTGCCCAAGACTTGAGAACAATGGTTGGATTTTGGATTGTCCTTCTCCTAGAGGAGTTCCTTACCATAGCTAAAGAGTGTCTTCTACCCTTATTAACGTTTAAAAGTAAGCATTGGTTGTGTTTAGTTTTATAAACTCATAAAACTAAACTAAAAATATTTTTTATTTAACATTGGTTAACCATATTAATCTTAGATACACACACCGTGGGTGTAATTTTTGTTTCAATCTACACACACACTGTGCGTCTAATATATATATATATATATATATATATATATATATATATATATATATATTATATATATATATATATATATATATATATATATATATATATATATATATATATATATATATATATATATATATATATATGCAATCTGTCAATATCTTCGGTGAACCAACACATACACACTGCGGTTTTTTTTTTGTTTCCAAAAATCTTACGTTGAACTGATATTAGAAACCAGCTACATTTTAACTCAATGAATAAAAGATGAAAAGCGCCGTCCGTATCTTTCAACCATTTGAATTCTTGATTACCTTTCCAATTGCAAAAAAGAGTTGGCTCCTAGTAATCGTAGTTGTATGAAAGAAATCAATCAGTAAAATAAAAAGTAATTTACTTAATGTTTTATCATTCAGGTAGTACTATTTTAAAGACTAGAGTAGCTACTAAAGGTACACTGTAATTGAAAATTAAAGGTAAAGTTAACAGAAGGAAAAATCATGTTTCGAATTCTAAATTTTACGTCACGCATAATGATGTCCTTTCAAGCTATGATTTTTCATTCTTTTGAGTTACGCTTTGAATGCAGTCATTGGAGAATTTTTAAGAAATGACACTGCATTATTGTCATTGTTGGTACCAGAAACACGTAAAGCCTTTTTCATAAATCAGTACAAAATACACTTATTGGAAGAGAAATAGTTTGATGATATGCTCTTGTTATTCCAACATGAAATTTATCAACTTCTTGCAAGCATATACAACACTTTTCATTTTTAATGAATGGTGGTACATCATGTGATACGTACAACCTTGTAA
The DNA here is from genome assembly GCF_036898095.1 of Palaemon carinicauda. Classification (NCBI taxonomy): domain Eukaryota; kingdom Metazoa; phylum Arthropoda; class Malacostraca; order Decapoda; family Palaemonidae; genus Palaemon; species Palaemon carinicauda. The sequence continues at coordinate 14,243,738 of NC_090737.1, forward strand.
TATTGTTCAGTCAGTTAATGGTCTCACGGGAGACTTAAATGGGAGAAAATTGAAGGTGACATGTCTTTACGAAGACAGTTGAGAGGTGAAAAGTACAAGGCAAAGGCTTGCAGGAATATGTGAATAATAGCAAATCCTGTTGGTTTAGGAGAGCCTTCTCTGTTTTCCAATAATTTGGTATTTTATTTTTCTTACTCATGGTTGATGTGGATTTAAATCAACAAACATATGATAATATACATTCAGTACATAATATTAGTAAAGAAATTTCAGCAATATGAGCAATGATATAGGTATTTTAGCAACTTTGGTTAGCATTCATACTATTTTAAAGGTTTTTAAAGGCCGCTCGTGAATGACAGAGGCAAGGGACAGTGAAATTGCCCTATTGAGCCAGACAATGCCCTAGAGACTGACCATATATACATATGATCAGTGCCAAAGCTCCCTCTCCACCCAAGCTAGGACCAAGGAGGGCCAGGCAATGGCTCAGCAGATAGACCTATAGGCTCCCCAAATCCTCCTTCCTTAGCTTACAAGGATGGTTAGATTGCAGCGACCAAAGAAACTAACAAGTCTGAGCTGGACTCGAAACCCAGTCAGGCGTTCACCAGTCAGGGACATTACCACATCGGCCATCACAACGATTTTAAGTCAAAATTCGTTATGCTCGTGAAACTCCTTCACAAGTTTTAAGTTCGAGATGTGAAAATGATATCCAAAAATGCTTATAAGTAGTTATAATGAAAGTATTTGTGTGATAAAAACCGTAAATGATCTCCGTAGGTTTTCTTTTAAAAACACGCAGGTTTTCACTAATAATAAGAAGAAGAAGAAGGAGAATAGCCTAAAGGAAATGAAGAGTACCACATAATTACAAAAGTGGTGAAACTATAAAGAAAAAGTCAACTTTTTTCCGCCGCCTTCCCAACAAAGACAAAGTGAAAAAGGGAAAAAAAATGAAGAATGAATATGCCACGCATCACACGACCTGTTTAAACTCTCCTAATGAAAAGGAAATGAGAAATTCTTTTCCAATTACGAACTAACTTAAAAGCATTTGAACTAAAACTTTATAAGGCTGCGCACGCTAACTCGTACACACACGCGGGGTTCTTGCTTATTATATCTTTTTTAAAGAAGAACTAATGGGAGGGGGGAAAGTTATTGGAGGGGGGGGTGTCGTAATGAAGCAGCGGCTACGAAATATTAGATAATAGCTAGTAGCTAATAGCTAATAGCTATTAATAGGTTATGATAATTGGACGTCCAATTTCCTGTCATTCCCCCCCCCCACCCCCTCCCCCTTCCCCCCTTACCCCCATCCCCAGTGCACGAGACCTAAAACGTCAACAGGCCTACTCAGGAGTTCCTTCCTGGGGGGTTTTAATTGGTCTTCATGTCACTGCCGAAGCAAAGTAATTGGTCCGCCCACCGCGAAAATTGGGCAGCCAATTGGAACATCTCTCTCTCTCTCTCTCTCTCTCTCTCTCTCTCTCTCTCTCTCTCTCTCTCTCTCTCTCTCTCTCTCTCTCTCTCCCAAATTAGGATTTTACCGTCAACGTAGCATCTTGTATGTCTAATATTTTTTATCTTTTGTTGTGGTTTTTTTACATAATAACTTTGATGTTTTCTTAGTTCTAATTTTTATATATAAATTATTATTCTAGTTTTTTAAATTAAATCTATTATTTCTTTATCTTCTTGGTTTCTTCATTTCCTTTGAAGTTTTATTATTATTATTACTATTATTATTATTATTATTATTATTATTATTATTATTATTATTATTATTATTATTAGTTAAGCTACAACCCCAGTTGGTAAAGCAAGATGCTATAACCCCAAGGGCTCCAACAGGGAATAATAGCCAAGTGAGGAAAGGAAATAAGAAAATAAATAAACGATATAAGAAGTAATGAAAAATTAAAATAAAATACTTGAATACAGTAAACATTAACATCAAAACATATTTGATATATAAGATATAAAAGGACTCTTGTGAACCTGCTCAACATAAAAACATTTGCTGCGAGTTTGAACTTTTGAAGTTCTACTGATTCAACTACCCGATTAGGAAGATCATTCCACAACTTGGTCACAGCAGGAATAAAAGTTTTTCCTATTATTTCACTAGGTTTCTACAGTTGTATCTTTCCATTCCTTACTGGATAGATGTTATTCCCGCATTTCTTCGTGTCTAAATCGGCTAATTGATAAATACAGGTTACTTTTCCCATCGTTACGAATTGATGTTAAGCATTCAACAGATGTAACAGGAAAGGATAATAAGGGAGAAAGGACGTTGGTGTGGTCGAAGGAGTTTTCCTCTCAGAGGAATGAAATCTTCCAGGAATTTTCCATTCCGAGTTATCATTACCTCGGTGCATATCCACTCCAGCCATCAAATCTTTTCCCGAATATCCTCTCAGGGTAATCAAACTTTTAACGAAGTTCAGTTCAGGGTAATCAAGAAACTTGCGTCAGGGATTTTGTATTCAGGTCTTTCGGTCGGGGATATTTTTTTTTTCCTATCCTCTCCCAAAATATACCTAAATTTTCTTCCATAGTTTTTTTTTTTCTGCCAAGATACACCTGAATTTTCTTCCATAGTTTTTTTTTTTCCCCAAGGTACACCTAAATTTTCTTCCAAAGGTTTTTTCCTTCCGAAGTTACACCTAGATTTTCTTTCATAGGTTTTTTTTTCCTTCCGAAGATAGACCTAAATTTTCTTCCATAGGTTTTTTTTTCCTCCCAAGTAACACCTAAATTTTCTTCCATAGGTATTTTATTCTCCCAAGATACACCTAAATTTTCTTCCAAAGGTATTTTATTCTCCCAAGATACACCTAAATTTTCTTCCATAGGTATTTTATTCTCCCAAGATACACCTAAATTTTCTTCCATAGGTATTTTATTCTCCCAAGATACACCCAAATTTTCTTCCATAGGTATTTTATTCTCCCAAGATACACCTAAATTTTCTTCCATAGGTATTTTATTCTCTCAAGATACACCTAAATTTTCTTCCATAGGTATTTTATTCTCCCAAGATACACCTAAATTTTCTTCCATATGTATTTTATTCTCCCAAGATACACCTAAATTTTCCTCCATAGGTATTTTATTCTCCCAAGATACACCTAAATTTTCTTCCATAGTTTTTTTTTTTTTTTAAATACACCTAAATTTTCTTCCATAGTTGTTTTATCTCCCAAGATACACCTAAATTTTCTTCCATAGTTTTTTTTTCTGCCAAGATACACCTGAATTTTCTTCCATAGTTTTTTTCCTTCCGAAGTTACACCTAGATTTTCTTTCATAGGTTTTTTTTTCCTTCCGAAGATAGACCTAAATTTTCTTCCATAGGTTTTTTTTTCTCCCAAGTAACACCTAAATTTTCTTCCATAAGTATTTTATTCTTCCAAGATACACCAAAATTTTCTTCCATATGTATTTTATTCTCCCAAGATACACCTAAATTTTCCTCCATAGGTATTTTATTCTCCCAAGATACACCTAAATTTTCTTCCATAGGTATTTTATTCTCCCAAGATACACCTAAATTTTCTTCCATAGTTTTTCTTTTTTTAAATACACCTAAATTTTCTTCCATAGTTGTTTTATCTCCCAAGATACACCTAAATTTTCTTCCATAGTTTTTTTTCTGCCAAGATACACCTGAATTTTCTTCCATAGTTTTTTTTCCCCAAGGTACACCTAAATTTTCTTCCAAAGGTTTTTTCCTTCCGAAGTTACACCTAGATTTTCTTTCATAGGTTTTTTTCCTTCCGAAGATAGACCTAAATTTTCTTCCATAGGTTTTTTTTTTTCCTCCCAAGTAACACCTAAATTTTCTTCCATAGGTATTTTATTCTCCCAAGATACACCTAGATTTTCTTCCATAGGTATTTTATTCTCCCAAGATACACCTAAATTTTCTTCCATAGGTATTTTATTCTCCCAAGATACACCTAAATTTTCTTCCATAGGTATTTTATTCTCCCAAGATACACCTAAATTTTCTTCCATAGTTTTTTTTTTTTAAATACACCTAAATTTTCTTCCATAGTTGTTTTATCTCCCAAGATACACCTAAATTTTCTTCCATAGTTTTTTTTTCTGCCAAGATACACCTGAATTTTCTTCCATAGTTTTTTTCCTTCCGAAGTTACACCTAGATTTTCTTTCATAGGTTTTTTCCTTTCCGAGATACACCCAAATTTTCTTCACTATTTTTTTTTTCCTCAAGTTACACCTAAATTTTCTCCCATAGTTCACGACCCTTACAGCTCAGTCTGATGAAAGTCGTTTTTCGTTAGATCTGAAGACTGACTGACTGACTGACTGACTATGCTTGCAACCACGCCGAGATCGTAACAAATGGTTTTGACCCCAAATCTTCTCCATGATTGGAGCGTTAGACGGTGAACCCTAATTGTAACGAGCGGGGACCGTGCTCTTCAATCGCCCGCTCCAGGCAACGTACCATTAGGAGCAGTCTTATAATAAAGGGCAAAAAAGTAATTGCAGATTGCGCCCCCCCCCCAAAAAAAAAAAAAAAAAAAGCTAGATGGAATATGAATATCTTATTTTTTTTTTTTATGCGCGTGGCTCCTTGAAACATTTTTAAAATATGAATTTTATTTCATAACTTTTATTTTATTTCAAGTAGTAATTTATTTTAAGATATGAATTTATATTCACTATTAATTTTATTTAAAATCTTATTTTATTCTAAGTCGTAATTTATTTTAAGATATGAATTTATTTTCACTATATTAATTTTGTTTAAAATCTTCTTTTATTTCAAGTCGTAATTTGTTTTAAGATATGAATTTATTTTCACTCTATTAATTTTATTTAAAATCTTATTTTATTTCAAGTCGTAATTTATTTGAAGATATGAATTTATTTTCACTATATTAATTTTATTTAAAATCATATTTTATTTAAAGTCGTAATTTATTTTAAGATATGAATTTATTTTCACTATATTAATTTTATTTAAAATCTTATTTTATTTCAAGTCGTAATTTATTTTAAGATAAGAATTTATTTTCACTATATTGATTTTATTTGAAATAATATTTTATCCCAAGTCGTAATTTATTTCAAGATGTGAATTAATTTTCACTAAATTAATTTTGTTTAAAATCGTATTTTATTTAAAGTAATTTATTGTAAAATGTGAGTTTATTTCCTATATTGATTTTATTTAAAATCATATTTTATTCCAAGTCGTAATTTGTTTTAAGATGTGAATTAATTTTTCACTATATCAATTTTATTCAAAATCGTATTTTATTTAAAGTCGTAATTTATTTTAAGATGTGAATTTATTCTCACTATAATAATTTTATTTAAAATCGTCCGCTTGATTTCGAGACATGAATTCGATATCAAAATATCAATTTTATTTCAGAATACGAATTTTATCGCATGAAATAATTTTTTTTTTCTTTTTGGAAATGGAAAATGAAACTGCTCTCAGCGCAACTTTCATACAAAATGGAAACGTGTCGTCAGCGAGGAGGCTTTGAACCAAAATTTTATCGTCGAATTTTTAATGTTAAGGGGAAGTGTTTTTTTATATATATATGTATAACCAAATAATAGTATTACGTTATAAATAAAAGAGGAAAAATATTTTGTTTATTCTTACTGCAGTGTAGAATATAAAAGCAAATGAAACCAATCACGTAGTTTGTTCATGAAATAAAAAATAATAGAATAGGGCCCACTCTCGTTCAATTCTGTTCCGTTCATTGGCATGATAAGAAGGACATAACCACATATTTTGAACATAGCTCAAGCTAGATATATTGTGTACACTGGCTTTGAAAGTACCTGTATCGTTTAAACAATTTAGGCCACTTTTTATATTATAAAAGTGATGGCAGTATTCAGCAAGGTGTCTACTAATACTGGTTCCATATATGTTTTGTAAAAATACTGTCGATAATAAACTTTTGTGGGTCGACTGGGGGACCAGTATTGACAGACGAATTGGTTTTCTTAATATGTACCTGTCGGAGCTTACTGCAGAAACACGCGACCAGGAAACCTGTTTTCTTTGTGTTTACAGCCAATCAAAAGAAACATTCTCCTCCACTTTCTCAAACTTGAAAGAGGGGGACAATTGAACGACGAAACAGTTGAGGATGAAAAGCAATATTTGTGTCAATATTAGAAACGTATTTTAGTGGTGCAACGCTGGGCTCGTGTTTCCAGGCATATGTGGTGCACTCTGTATTTGAGTGGTGCAGCGCTGGGCTCGTATTCCCAGGCATATGTGGTGCACTATCTGTATTTGAGTGGTGCAGCGCGGGGCTCGTGTTCCCAGGCATATGCGGCGCACTATCTGTATTTGAGTGGTGCAGCGCGGGGCTCGTGTTCCCAGGCATATGCGGCGCACTATCTGTATTTGAGTGGTGCAGCGCGGGGCTCATGTTCCAAGGCATATGCGGTGCACTATCTGTATTTGAGTGGTACAGCACTAGGCTCATGTTCCAAGGCATATGTAGTGCACTATCTGTATTTGATTGGTGCAGCACTAGGCTCATGTTCCCAGGCATATGTGGTGCACTATCTGTATTTGAGTGGTGCAGTACTAGGCTCATGTTCCCAGGCATATGTGGTGCACTATCTGTATTTGAGTGGTGCAGTACTAGGCTCATGTTCCGAGACATATGTGGTGCGCTATCTGTATTGGAGTGGTGCAGCGCTGAGCTCGTGTTCCCAGGTATATGTAGAGTACTATCTGTATTTGAGTGGTGCATTGCTGATCTCGTGTTCCCAGGTATATGTGGTGCACTATATGTATTTGAGTTGTGCAGCGCTGGGCTCGTGTTCCCAGGCATATGTGGTGCACTATCTGTATTTGAGTTGTGCAGCGCTGGGCTCATGTTTCCAGGCATATGTGGTGCTCTATCTGTATTTGAGTGGTGCAGCACTAGGCTCATGTTCCCAGGCATATGTGGTACACTATCTGTATTTAAGTGGTGCAGTGCGGGGCTCATGTTCCCAGGCATATGTGGTGCACTATCTGTATTTGAGTGGTGCAGTGCGGGGCTCATGTTCCCAGGCATATGTGGTGCACTATCTGTATTTGAGTGGTGCAGTGCGGGGCTCATGTTCCCAGGCATATGTGGTACACTATCTGTATTTGAGTGGTGCAGCACTAGGCTCATGTTCCCAGGCATATGTGGTACACTATCTGTATTTGAGTGGTGCAGCGCTGGGTTCTTGTTCCCAGGCATATGTGGTGCACTATCTGTATTTGAGTGGTGCAGTGCGGGGCTCATGTTCCCAGGCATATGTGGTGCACTATCTGTATTTGAGTGGTGCAGCGCTGGGTTCTTGTTCCAAGGCATATGTGGTGCACTATCTGTATTTGAGTGGTGCAGCGCTGGGCTCATGTTTCCAGGCATATGTGGTGCACTATCTGTATTTGAGTGGTGCAGTGCGGGGCTCATGTTCCCAGGCATATGTAGTGCACTATCTGTATTTGAGTGGTGCAGCGCTGGGCTCGTGTTCCTAGGCATATGTGGTGCACTATCTGTATTTGAGTGGTGCAGTGCGGGGCTCATGTTCCCAGGCATATGTGGTGCACTATCTGTATTTGAGTGGTGCAGCGCTGGGTTCTTGTTCCAAGGCATATGTGGTGCGCTATCTGTATTTGAGTGGTGCAGCGCTGGGCTCATGTTTCCAGGCATATATAGTGAACTATCTGTATTTGAGTGGTGCAGCGCTGGGCTCATGTTTCCAGGCATATGTGGTGCACTATCTGTATTTGAGTGGGGCAGTGCGGGGCTCATGTTTCCAGGCATATGTAGTGCACTATCTGTATTTGAGTGGTGCAGCGCTGGGCTCGTGTTCCCAGGCATATGTGGTGCACTATCTGTATTTGAGTGGTGCAGCGCTGGGCTAATGTTCCCAGGCATATGTGGTGCACTATCTGTATTTGAGTGGTGCAACACTGGGTTCTTGTTCCAAGGCATATGTGGTGCACTATCTGTATTTGAGTGGTGCAGCGCTGGGCTCATGTTTCCAGGCATATGTAGTGCACTATCTGTATTTGAGTGGTGCAGCGCTGGGTTCTTGTTCCAAGGCATATGTGGTGCTCTATCTGTATTTGAGTAGTGCAGCGCTGAGCTCATGTTCCCAGGTATATGTGGTGCACTATCTGTATTTGAGTGGTGCAGCGCTGGGCTCATGTTTCCAGGCCTATGTGGTGCACTATCTGTATTTGAGTGGTGCAGCGCTGAGCTCATGTTCCCAGGTATATGTAGTGCACTATCTGTACTTGAGTTGTGCAGCGCTGGGCTCATGTTCCCAGGTATATGTGGTGCACTATCTGTATTTGAGTGGTGCAGCGCTGGGTTCTTGTTCCAAGGCATATGTGGTGCGCTATCTGTATTTGAGTGGTGCAGCGCTGGGCTCATGTTCCCAGGCATATGTGTTGCACTATCTGTATTTGAGTGGTGCAGCGCTGAGCTCATGTTCCCAGGTATATGTAGTGCACTATCTGTATTTGAGTTGTGCAGCGCTGGGCTCATGTTCCCAGGCATATGTGGTGCACTATCTGTATTTGAGTGGTGCAGCACTAGGCTCATGTTCCCAGGCATATGTGGTACACTATCTGTATGTGAGTGGTGCAGTGCGGGGCTCATGTTCCCAGGCATATATGGTGCACTATCTGTATTTGAGTGGTGCAGCGCTGGGCTCATGTTTCCAGGCATATGTGGTGCACTATCTGTATTTGAGTGGTTTAGCGCTGGGCTCATGTGCCCAGGCCTATGTGGTGCACTATTTGTATTTGAGTGGTGCAGGGCTGGGTTCATGTGCCCAGGCCTGTGTGGTGCACTATCTGTATATGAGTAGTGCAGTGCTTAGCTCATGTTCCTCGGCATATGTGGTGCACTGTCTGTATTTGAGTGGTACAGTGCTCAGCTCATGTTCCCAGGCATATGTGGTGCACTGTCTGTATTTGAATGGTGCAGCGCTGGGCTCATGTTCCCAGGCATATGTGGTGCACTATTTGTATTTGAGTGATGAAGCATTCAGCTCATGTTCCCTGGGCATATGTGGTGCACTATCTGTATTTGAATGGTACAGTGCTTTGCTCATGTTCCCAGGCAATTGTGGTGCACTATCTGTATTTGAGTGGTGCAGTGCTTAGCTCATGTACCCAGCCATATGTGGTGCAATGTCTGTATTTGAATGGTGCAGCACTGGGCTCATGTTCCCAGGCATATTTGGTGCACTATTTGTATATGAGTGGTGAAGCGCTCAGCTCATGTTCACTGGGCTTTTGTGGTGCACTATCTGTATTTGAATGGTACAGTTCTTAGCTCATGTTCCTAGGCAAATGTAGTGCACTGTCTGTATTTGAGTGGTGCCGCGCTGTCCTCGTATTTCCGGGTATATGTGGTGCCCTGTCTGTATTTGAGTGGTGCAGTGCTTAGTTCATGTTCCCAGGCATATGTGGTGCACTGTCTGTATTTGAGTGGTGCAGCACTGTCCTCATGTTCCCAGGCATATGTGGTGCACTATCTGTATTTGAGTGGTGCAGTGCTTAGCTTATGTTCCCAGGCATATGTGGTGCACTGTCTGTATTTGAGTGGTGCAGTGCTTAGCTCATGTTCCCAGGCATATGTGGTGCACTGTCTGTATTTGAGTGGTGCTGTGCTTAGCTCATGTTCCCAGGTATATGTGGTACAGTGATTAGCTCATGTTCCCAGGCGTATGTGGTGCAGTGCTTATGTCATGTTCCCAGGCATATGTGGTGCACTATCTGTATTTGAGTGGTGCAGCGCTGGGCTCATGTTCCCAGGCATATGTGGTGCACTGTCTGTATTTGAGTGGTGCTGCACTGTCCTCATGTTCCCAGGCATATGTGGTGCACTGTCTGTATTTGAGTGGTGCAGCGCTCTGCTCATGTACCCAGGCATATGTGGTGCACTGTCTGTATTTGAGTGGTGCAGCGCTGTCCACATGTTCCCAGGCATATGTGGTGCACTGTCTGTATTTGAGTGGTGCTGTGCTTAGCTCTTGTTCCCAGGTATATGTGGTACAGTGATTAGCTCATGTTCCCAGGCGTATGTGGTGCAGTGCTTATGTCATATACCCAGGCATATGTGGTGCATTATCTGTATTTTAGTGGTGCAGCGCTGAGTTCATGTTGCCAGGCATATTTGGTGCACTATCTGTATTTGAGTGGTGCAGTGCTTAGCTCATGTTCCCAGGCATATGTGGTGCACTGTCTGTATTCGAGTGGTGCAGCACTAGGCTCATGTTCCCAGGCATATGTGGTACACTATCTGTATGTGAGTGGTGCAGTGCGGGGGTCATGTTCCCAGGCATATATGGTGCACTATCTGTATTTGAGTGGTGCAGCGCTGGGCTCATGTTTCCAGGCATATGTGGTGCACTATCTGTATTTGAGTGGTGTAGCGCTGGGCTCATGTGCCCAGGCCTATGTGGTGCACTATTTGTATTTGAGTGGTGCAGGGCTGGGTTCATGTGCCCAGGCCTGTGTGGTGCACTATCTGTATATGAGTAGTGCAGTGCTTAGCTCATGTTCCTCGGCATATGTGGTACACTATCTGTATTTGAGTGGTGCAGTGCGGGGGTCATGTTCCCAGGCATATATGGTGCACTATCTGTATTTGAATGGTGCAGCGCTGGGCTCATGTTCCCAGGCATATGTGGTGCACTGTGTGTATTTGAATGGTGCAGCGCTGGGCTCATGTTCCCAGGCATATGTGGTACACTATTTGTATTTGAGTGGTGAAGCATTCAGCTCATGTTCCCTGGGCATATGTGGTGCACTATCTGTATTTTTGAATGGTACAGTGCTTTGCTCATGTTCCCAGGATATTGTGGTGCACTATCTGTATTTGAGTGGTGAAGTGCTTAGCTCATGTACCCAGGCATATGTGGTGCGATGTCAGTATTTGAATGGTGCAGCACTGGGCTCATGTTCCCAGGCATATTTGGTGCACTATTTGTATATGAGTGGTGAAGCGCTCAGCTCATGTTCACTGGGCTTTTGTGGTGCACTATCTGTATTTGAATGGTACAGTTCTTAGCTCATGTTCCCAGGCATATGTAGTGCACTGTCTGTATTTGAGTGGTGCCGCGCTGTCCTCGTATTTCCGGGTATATGTGGTGTCCTGTCTGTATTTGAGTGGTGCAGTGCTTAGCTCATGTTCCCAGGCATATGTGGTGCACTGTCTGTATTCGAGTGGTGCAGCACTAGGCTCATGTTCCCAGGCATATGTGGTACACTATCTGTATGTGAGTGGTGCAGTGCAGGGGTCATGTTCCCAGGCATATATGGTGCACTATCTGTATTTGAGTGGTGCAGCGCTGGGCTCTTGTTTCCAGGCATATGTGGTGCACTATCTGTATTTGAGTGGTGTAGCGCTGGGCTCATGTGCCCAGGCCTATGTGGTGCACTATTTGTATTTGAGTGGTGCAGGGCTGGGTTCATGTGCCCAGGCCTCTGTGGTCCACTATCTGTATATGAGTAGTGCAGTGCTTAGCTCATGTTCCTCGGCATATGTGGTACACTATCTGTATGTGAGTGGTGCAGTGCGGGGGTCATGTTCCCAGGCATATATGGTGCACTATCTGTATTTGAATGGTGCAGCGCTGGGCTCATGTTCCCAGGCATATGTGGTGCACTGTCTGTATTTGAATGGTGCAGCGCTGGGCTCATGTTCCCAGGCATATGTGGTGCACTATTTGTATTTGAGTGGTGAAGCATTCAGCTCATGTTCCCTGGGCATATGTGTTGCACTATCTGTATTTGAATGGTACAGTGCTTTGCTCATGTTCCCAGGCAATTGTGGTGCACTATCTATATTTGAGTGGTGAAGTGCTTAGCTCATGTACCCAGGCATATGTGGTGCGATATCAGTATTTGAATGGTGCAGCACTGGGCTCATGTTCCCAGGCATATTTGGTGCACTATTTGTATATGAGTGGTGAAGCGCTCAGCTCATGTTCACTGGGCTTTTGTGGTGCACTATCTGTATTTGAATGGTACAGTTCTTAGCTCATGTTCCCAGGCATATGTAGTGCACTGTCTGTATTTGAGTGGTGCCGCGCTGTCCTCGTATTTCCGGGTATATGTGGTGTCCTGTCTGTATTTGAGTGGTGCAGTGCTTAGCTCATGTTCCCAGGCATATGTGGTGCACTGTCTGTATTCGAGTGGTGCAGCACTAAGCTCATGTTCCCAGGCATATGTGGTACACTATCTGTATGTGAGTGGTGCAGTGCGGGGGTCATGTTCCCAGGCCTATATGATGCACTATCTGTATTTGAGTGGTGCAGCGCTGGGCTCATGTTTCCAGGCATATGTGGTGCACTATCTGTATTTGAGTGGTGTAGCGCTGGGCTCATGTGCCCAGGCCTATGTGGTGCACTATTTGTATTTGAGTGGTGCAGGGCAGGGTTCATGTGCCCAGGCCTGTGTGGTGCACTATCTGTATATGAGTAGTGCAGTGCTTAGCTCATGTTCCTCGGCATATGTGGTACACTATCTGTATGTGATTGGTGCAGTGCGGGGGTCATGTTCCCAGGCATATATGGTGCACTATCTGTATTTGAATGGTGCAGCGCTGGGCTCATGTTCCCAGGCATATGTGGTGCACTGTCTGTATTTGAATGGTGCAGCGCTGGGCTCATGTTCCCAGGCATATGTGGTGCACTATCTGTATTTGAGTGGTGAAGCATTCAGCTCATGTTCCCTGGGCATATGTGGTGCACTATCTGTATTTGAATGGTACAGTGCTTTGCTCATGTTCCCAGGCAATTGTGGTGCACTATCTGTATTTGAGTGGTGAAGTGCTTAGCTCATGTACCCAGGCATATGTGGTGCGATGTCAGTATTTGAATGGTGCAGCACTGGGCTCATGTTCCCAGGCATATTTGGTGCACTATTTGTATATGAGTGGTGAAGCGCTCAGCTCATGTTCACTGGGCTTTTGTGGTGCACTATCTGTATTTGAATGGTACAGTTCTTAGCTCATGTTCCCAGGCATATGTAGTGCACTGTCTGTATTTGAGTGGTGCCGCGCTGTCCTCGTATTTCCGGGTATATGTGGTGTCCTGTCTGTATTTGAGTGGTGCAGTGCTTAGCTCATGTTCCCAGGCATATGTGGTGCACTATCTGTATTTGAGTGGTGCAGTGCTTAGCTCATGTTCCCAGGCATATGTGGTGCACTGTCTGTATTTGAGTGGTGCAGTGCTTAGCTCATGTTCCCAGGCATATGTGGTGCACTGTCTGTATTTGAGTGGTGCAGTGCTTAGCTCATGTTCCCAGGCATATGTGGTGCACTGTCTGTATTTGAGTGGTGCAGTGCTTAGCTCATGTTCCCAGGCATATGTGGTGCACTGTCTGTATTTGAGTGGTGCAGTGCTTAGCTCATGTTCCCAGGCATATGTGGTGCACTGTCTGTATTTGAGTGGTGCTGTGCTTAGCTCATGTTCCCAGGTAAGTGGTACAGTGATTAGCTCATGTTCCCAGGTGTATGTGGTGCAGTGCTTATGTCATGTTCCCAGGCATATGTGGTGCACTATTTGTATTTGAGTGGTGCAGCGCTGGGCTCATGTTCCCAGGCATATGTGGTGCACTGTCTGTATTTGAGTGATGCACCGCTGTCCTCATGTTCCCAGGCATATGTGGTGCACTGTCTGTATTTGAGTGGTGCAGCGCTCTGCTCATGTACCCAGGCATATGTGGTGCACTGTCTGTATTTGAGTGGTGCAGCGCTGTCCACATGTTCCCAGGCATATGTGGTGCACTGTCTGTATTTGAGTGGTGCTGTGCTTAGCTCATGTTCCCAGGTATATGTGGTACAGTGATTAACTCATGTTCCCAGGCGTATGTGGTGCAGTGCTTCTGTCATGTACCCAGGCATATGTGGTGCATTATCTGTATTTTAGTGGTGCAGCGCTGAGTTCATGTTGCCAGGCATATTTGGTGCACTATCTGTATTTGAGTGGTGCATTGCTTAGCTCATGTTCCCAGGCATATGTGGTGCACTGTCTGTATTTGAGTGGTGCTGTGCTTAGCTCATGCTCCCAGGTATATGTGGTGCAGTGATTAGCTCATGTTCCCAGGCGTATGTGGTGCACTGCTTATGTCATGTTCCCAGGCATATGTGGTGCACTGTCTTTATTTGAGTGGTGCAGTGCTTAGCTCATGTTCCCAGGCATATGTGGTGCACTGTCTGTATTTGAGTGGTGCAGTGCTTAGCTCATGTTCCCAGGCATATGTGGTGCACTGTCTGTATTTGAGTGGTGCTGTGCTTAGCTCATGTTCCCAGGTATATGTGGTACAGTGATTAGCTCATGTTCCCAGGCGTATGTGGTGCAGTGCTTTTGTCATGTTGCCAGGCATATGTGGTGCACTATCTGTATTTGAGTGGTGCAGCGCTCTGCTCATGTACCCAGGCATATGTGGTGCACTGTCTGTATTTGAGTTTTGCAGCGCTGTCCACATGTTCCCAGTCATATGTGGTGCACTGTCTGTATTTGAGTGGTGCAGCGCTGTCCTCATGTTCCCAGGCATATGTGGTGCACTATTTGTATTTGAATGGTGAAGCGCTCAGCTCATGTTCCCCAGCCATATGTGGTGCACTATCTGTATTTGAGTGGTAACGCTTAGCTCATGTTCCCAGGCATATGTGGTGCACTGTCTGTATTTGAGTGGTACATCGCTTAGCTCATGTTCCCAGGCATATGTGGTGCACTATTTGTATTTGATTGGTGAAGCGCTCAGCTCATGTTCCCAGGCATATGTGGTACACTGTCTCTTTTTTAGTGTTGCAGTGCTGGGTTCATGTTTCTTGGCATATTTGGTGCACTATCTGTATTTGAGTGGTACAACGCTTAGCTCATGTTCCCAGGCATATATGGTGCACTGTCTTGAGTGGTGCAGTGCTTAGCTCATGTTCCCAGGTATATGTGGTGCAGTGCTTAGCTCATGTTTCCAGGCATATGTGGTGCAGTGCTTAGGTCATATTCCCAGGCATATGTGGTGCACTGTCTGTATTTGAGTGGTGCAATGCTTAGCTCATGTTCCCAGGCATATATGGTGCACTGTCTTGAGTGGTGCAGTGCTTAGCTCATGTTCCCAGGTCTATGTGGTGCAGTGCTTAGGTCATATTCCCAGGCATATGTGGTGCACTGTCTGTATTTGAGTGGTACAACGCTTAGCTCATGTTCCCAGGCATATATGGTGCACTGTCTTGAGTGGTGCAGTGCTTAGCTCATGTTCCCAGGTCTATGTGGTGCAGTGCTTAGCTCATGTATCCAGGCATATGTGGTGCAGTGCTTAGGTCATATTCCCAGGCATATGTGGTGCACTGTCTGTATTTGAGTGGTGCATTGCTTAGCTCATGTTCCCAGGCATATGTGGTGTAGTGCTTAGGTCATATTCCCAGGCATATGTGGTGCACTGTCTGTATTTGAGTGGTGCAGTGCTTAGCTCATGTTTCTAGGCATATGTGGTGCAGTGCTTAGCTCCTGTTCCCAGGCATATGTGGTGCACTATCTGTATTTGAGTGGTTCAGTGCTTAGCTCATGTTCCCAGGTATATGTGGTGCAGTGCTTAGCTCATGTTTCCAGGCATATGTGGTGCAGTGCTTAGGTTATATTCCCAGGCATATGTGGTGCACTGTCTTGAGTGGTGCAGTGCTTAGCTCATGTTCCCATGTATATGTGGTGCAGTGCTTAGCTCATGTTTCCAGGCATATGTGGTGCAGTGCTTAGGTCATATTCCCAGGCATATGTGGTGCACTGTCTGTATCTGAGTGGTGCAGTGCTTAGCTCATGTTCCCAGGCATATGTGGTGCAGTGCTTAGGTCATATTCCCAGGCATATGTGGTGCACTGTCTGTATTTGAGTGGTGCAGTGCTTAGCTCATGTTCCCAGGCATATGTGGTGCACTATCTGTATTTGAGTGGTGCAGTGCTTAGCTCATGTTTCCAGGCATATGTGGTGCAGTGCTCAGGTCATATTCCCAGGCATATGTGGTGCACTGTCTGTATTTGAGTGGTGCAGTGCTTAGCTCATGTTCCCAGGCATATGTGGTGCACTATCTCTATTTGAGTGGTGCAGTGCTTAGCTCATGTTCCCAGGCATATGTGGTGCAGTGCTTAGGTCATATTCCCAGGCATATGTGGTGCACTATCTGTATTTGAGTGGTGCAGTGCTTAGCTCATGTTTCCAGGCATATGTGGTGCAGTGCTTAGCTCATGTTCCCAGGCATATGTGGTGCACTGTCTGTATTTGAGTGGTGCAGTGCTTAGCTCATGTTCCCAGGCATATGTGGTGCACTGTCTGTATTTGAGTGGTGCAACGCTGTCCTCATGTTCCCAGGCATATATGGTGCACTATCTGTATTTGAGTGGTGCAGTGCTTAGCTCATGTTCCCAGGCATATGTGGTGCACTGTCTGTATTTGAGTGGTGCAGCGCTGTCCTCATGTTCCCAGGCATATGTGGTGCACTATTTGTATTTGAATGGTGAAGCGCTCAGCTCATGTTCCCCAGCCATATGTGGTGCACTATCTGTATTTGAGTGGTACAACGCTTAGCTCATGTTCCCAGGCATATGTGGTGCACTGTCTGTATTTGAGTGGTACATCGCTTAGCTCATGTTCCCAGGCATATGTGGTGCACTATTTGTATTTGAATGGTGAAGCGCTCAGCTCATGTTCCCAGGCATATGTGGTACACTGTCTCTTTTTTAGTGTTGCAGTGCTGGGTTCATGTTTCTTGGCATATTTGGTGCACTATCTGTATTTGAGTGGTACAACGCTTAGCTCATGTTCCCAGGCATATATGGTGCACTGTCTTGAGTGGTGCAGTGCTTAGCTCATGTTCCCAGGTATATGTGGTGCAGTGCTTAGCTCATGTTTCCAGGCATATGTGGTGCAGTGCTTAGGTCATATTCCCAGGCATATGTGGTGCACTGTCTGTATTTGAGTGGTGCAATGCTTAGCTCATGTTCCCAGGCATATATGGTGCACTGTCTTGAGTGGTGCAGTGCTTAGCTCATGTTCCCAGGTCTATGTGGTGCAGTGCTTAGGTCATATTCCCAGGCATATGTGGTGCACTGTCTGTATTTGAGTGGTACAACGCTTAGCTCATGTTCCCAGGCATATATGGTGCACTGTCTTGAGTGGTGCAGTGCTTAGCTCATGTTCCCAGGTCTATGTGGTGCAGTGCTTAGCTCATGTATCCAGGCATATGTGGTGCAGTGCTTAGGTCATATTCCCAGGCATATGTGGTGCACTGTCTGTATTTGAGTGGTGCATTGCTTAGCTCATGTTCCCAGGCATATGTGGTGTAGTGCTTAGGTCATATTCCCAGGCATATGTGGTGCACTGTCTGTATTTGAGTGGTGCAGTGCTTAGCTCATGTTTCTAGGCATATGTGGTGCAGTGCTTAGCTCCTGTTCCCAGGCATATGTGGTGCACTATCTGTATTTGAGTGGTTCAGTGCTTAGCTCATGTTCCCAGGTATATGTGGTGCAGTGCTGAGCTCATGTTTCCAGGCATATGTGGTGCAGTGCTTAGGTCATATTCCCAGGCATATGTGGTGCACTGTCTTGAGTGGTGCAGTGCTTAGCTCATGTTCCCATGTATATGTGGTGCAGTGCTTAGCTCATGTTTCCAGGCATATGTGGTGCAGTGCTTAGGTCATATTCCCAGGCATATGTGGTGCACTGTCTGTATCTGAGTGGTGCAGTGCTTAGCTCATGTTCCCAGGCATATGTGGTGCAGTGCTTAGGTCATATTCCCAGGCATATGTGGTGCACTGTCTGTATTTGAGTGGTGCAGTGCTTAGCTCATGTTCCCAGGCATATGTGGCGCACTATCTGTATTTGAGTGGTGCAGTGCTTAGCTCATGTTTCCAGGCATATGTGGTGCAGTGCTCAGGTCATATTCCCAGGCATATGTGGTGCACTGTCTGTATTTGAGTGGTGCAGTGCTTAGCTCATGTTCCCAGGCATATGTGGTGCACTATCTCTATTTGAGTGGTGCAGTGCTTAGCTCATGTTCCCAGGCATATGTGGTGCAGTGCTGTCCTCATGTTCCCAGGCATATGTGGTGCACTATTTGTATTTGAGTGGTGAAGCGCTCAGCTCATGTTCCCCGGGCATATGTGGTGCATTATCTGTATTTGAGTGGTACAACGCTTAGCTCATGTTCCCAGGCATATGTGGTGCACTGTCTGTATTTTAGTGGTGCAGCGCTGGGTTCATGTTGCCAGGCATATTTGGTGCACTATCTGTATTTGGATGGTGCAGCGCTTAGTTCATGTTCCTAGGTATATGTAGCGCACTACCTGTCTGCTGTTCCACCTATCGACCCAGCAGTAACTAAGTATAACCATCTACTAGGATCAAGGAAAAGATACTGACTAATTCCCCTATCTAAAAAGACTTGCTGAGAAACTGGAGGGCCGGGCAAGTAGGCCGCCTATTTTTTTGTAAGGTAAAAAGATAAAGATTGTTGTAAAACACTCTAATTTTTTTCGGTATATTAGATTTTACTCTTGAAAAGTTGTACTTGTAGAATTGTGTTTTCTACTTTTAGGCAAGTTCTTCTAGAGGAGAGTTTGTTATCTCCAGTCCCAGTGCCATAGCTCTTGGCGAGCAGTTCCTGATTCTCATTTATAGCGATAAGATTTATAAGCGACAGCCCTAGGTCGAACATGTGGTTGGTTATTTTTCAGTAAGTTCTATTATTATTATTATTATTATTATTATTATTATTATTATTATTATTATTATTATTATTATTATTATTACTTTCTAAACTACAACCCTAGTTGGAAAAGCAGGATGCCATAAACCCCAGGGGCTCCAACATGGAAAATAGTCTAGTGTGGAAAGGAAGCAAGGAAAAAATAAAATCTTTTAAAAAGAGTAACAACATTGAAATAAATATCTCGTATATAAATTATAAAAACTTCAACAAATCAAGAGGAAGAGAAGTCAGAAAGAATAGTGTGCCCAAGTGTACCCTAAAGCAAGAGAACTCTAACCCAAGACAGGCTTTGGAACGGAATCCTTGGAAGCATCTGTCGTAATTGAATCAAGGAGGCCACCTTACACTCTTAAGATTTTCCAAGGGAGATCTTAGTTCACTTCGTCCACTTGAATGTTTTTAAGATAGTAGTAATTAAGGTTTCAGATGACAACGATATTATTATGCTGTCGTATGGTTGAGTTTGCTTCATTTTAGTAAGGGGCTAAGTGGTTAATTTTCTCATTTCTCATGTCTGATAATTTGTTAATCGAATAAAAGCCAATACTACATGTCTTGATTTTTACCATTTCTATCCAAGCAAGGATAGTTTTCTTTAACTTACAATCTCTCTCTCTCTCTCTCTCTCTCTCTCTCTCTCTCTCTCTCTCTCTCTCTCTCTCTCCTTACAAAGAACGATTTGCCTGGTTGCATACACTAACTCGGTACCAAAGATCTTACGAAAATCGCCGATATTTTAATCGCTTAGAGAAATCTGTTGCTGCGGTCCAAGCTGTCCTTTTTTGCATGAGAGCACCGTAATGTATATATGATTTCAATATCAATGTTATCCCTTTTTTTAATTATTATTTCTTTATCAATATTATCCCTTTTCCAATACCCCTCATTCTTTTTCGTTCTCGCATAAAACATTCTTGCCCTCTCATAATTCCTTTCCATTTATTTTCTGTCTTGTGTTTGTTTTTTCCACATCTCAGAAATAATATGATTTCGCTCTTTGAGAGAATTTTCAGGTAATCTAATATCGTTTCCGAACAGGAACCCAATATCATCTAACTTACCAATATTTTATGTTTTTTATTTTTATAACAGAATCTTCGAACCAAGACTTACAATAAAAAAAGAGCCTCCGGTAACGGAAATCCTTAGAATACTCCCCCGTTATTCATTTATAATAATAATAAAAAAAAAACTTCTTTTCCAGCAAGAATAAATAATACGATCCGTGAAAAAACAAACCATGAAACGCGCACTGAGATCAAAGGAGTTGCAATATTACTTTCTTTTTCCTTTTTTTCTTTCTTTCCCCTCATATTGGGGGAAGGGAGGGGGGGAGGGGGGTTAGAACACGCCTTTCACTACCCGTGATTTTCGAACAGCATTTTAAGGACGCCGGAGTTCGGGGAAAATCCCAATTCCAAGGACATTTATTACTAAGACTTCAAAAAACGAGACTTTTTTTTTTTTTTTTTTTTTCCGGAAACAGCCTTTTTGAGTCTAAACCTTCCGCTCCGTTTTACTGATTGTGATTAAACAGAAAATGGAAAGAGAGAAATGAATTTGTAGTCGGAGTAAATACACGTGCTTTAAAAAGGTTTCGGGGAAATAGAAATAGAAATGACTTTTTATTGCTTTTCATGTAATTTCTCCTTGAATTGCAACTTTTCTTGAGGCAAGTGAATAAACGAGGGGAAAATTCTCCGTTCAAACGATGCCAGGTCGGGAAAGCCCACGAGGTCTCTAGATACTGGGGCTCAGGTCAATGTCCCAAAATCTGATTTTCTAAACAGAGCTCTTTCTTTCAATGTTTATGTAGTATCATAGGATAAACAGTTCAGGGGAAAATATACACGCACATGCAATGTGACTCAAATAGGGTAAGGACTGACTTGCTTGTAGATGCTTGCTTACAAAGCTGTATTATAAATAATAAAAGATATTGTTACTAAGAGATTAATTTTGAAATGGTCGAGTTCTGAGTTCACTTGTTGCTGAAGTTATATTATTTCATGACTTTTCTATCGACATATAAGATTCAGTGAATGCTAAATTGTGGTGTTTTATGATTGTTAGGAATCAAGTTGAGGAGAATCTTTTGATTACTCCTTTTGAAATCAAGAATTTTGTAATTACTCTCACTTGAATCTGTAAGTTCAGAAAAAGCTTTGCAGTGAAGTTATGAAGTTTTATAGATTATCAATATATAGTTTTCAGAATACCTTTTGTTGAAAGTTGATAAAATCTTCGTCAGCCCAAAGATTTCCATGATTGACAATTCAAATGAATGCTAAAAATTCAATCCAAGTAAGGACAATTAGTTAAGAATAAGCAGAAGAAAGGAGGCTGAAACTTGTTTAGATTAATACTTTGAATACGAAGAATATAAGAATTACCAGTATACTGTGCCCACAGAGAAAATTTTGACGTGAGCTATTACATATGTTTTTTTTTTTTTTTTTTTTTTTTTTTTTTTTTTTTTTTTTTTTTTTTTTTTTTTTTACCGTGCGGAAATATTTCCGCTCGTTGGGAGGCATGTCCTCATACGAGAGGATTTTCCCCGAGTTTGCCTTCACTACCTTGGAACCGCGCGGATTAGCAGTGCATGTGGTTGGTAAATCACTACCACTCAAAAATTTTTCTTTCCGGATTTCTAATCCGCGCGGTTTTATCTGCTCGTGTGAAACGAGCCTTTAGGAACCAATATCAGGAAGAGGAAGCGACACGTCCGCTTTTTAAAGCACTCCTAAAACTGAGTCTGGCAAAAAGAAAAGCTTGCAGATAATCTGCATAGTTAGAAAGGTAATGGAGGGTAGATGGTCACTTTATCCAAAGGGACATGGCGTGCGCACGATTTAACCTGGACTTTAATCGTGTTTTTTTTTTTTTTTTTTTTTTTTTTTTTTGAACAAACCCAATTTTGAAAATCACGTGTCTAATAAGTTGATACAGTTGTCTGGATTTATTTACGTTTATGTGGTTATTAGAGGCTGTCTCTTCATATACACAGTGATTTATATTGCTTTGAACGGAATATATATATATATATATATATATATATATATATATATATATATAATATATATATATATATATATATATATATATATATACGCGCATGCGCGCGTAATGATTACTAACGCCTAAACATCTGGCTTGGGTTACCGCACGACCATTAAGTACTGTTATTATTTTTCAAATAATTTCATGGAAGATGGTGCAAGAAATTTTTTTCACAGATGATAAAGACCTTATGTTATCTTTGCCCGAGCATTTTGCTCTTTATCACACGTAGAAATGCAACTAATGTGCCATTTATGTTTTTGTAATTTTTAATGATCTTTCAGCAAATAGTTATCTATTAAGGGTTTTTACGTCGCAGTTCTCACCACTTCGTTTTTTAAATTGTTCAAAATTGTGAGAGGAAATGTAGCATTTTTGTATGATCTATATCATAGTTTTTTGAGATACTGAAAAAATGCTTTTTTGTGTACTTTATGGCCTGGCATGGGAATTTCTTTAAGAACAGCTGTGAAGATTATTGCCAAATATTTCTTTGAAAAATTGCGTGAAATATTTGAGAAATATATTTTAGGTAGCTATCTGGTGAAATGTTTAAAAAAAGTAAAAAATTAATTTTAGTCAACAAGTTTACTTTACTTCAAATATTTTACATATTGTTAAGAGATAAATGCTGTGTGGTTTTACATTGCCTAATAATATTCAAATAACTTATTATGAACCTTGTTCATCAACTTTTTTGCAGGTTTTCCATTATGCTACACCTTTATATATATATATATATATATATATATATATATATATATATATATATATATATATATATATATATATTTAAGATCCAAATTTATAATGATAATGTGGATATTCATTCCCTTATTAATAGAAAATTCATTCAAATAAATTCTTCTAACTTTTAGGTTTTTTCATATTGTGGAAAAGATTTTTTTTTCAAAATTGCTTTGAGTCATACAGATTAAGGTCTAATTCCTCACAAAGGATGTTACTTTACTTGATTTAATGTAGATTTGAGTTGTATTGATGCTAATTGTCATTAATATAACATTTAATATTTAATATAGAGATAGATTCAGTAACAGTCATTAGTGTAATTTTCCCCCTTGAGAGAAAGAGGATAACTAATTACATAGTCAAAAGCAACAATATCACATTAGTCATGAGAGAGAGAGAGAGAGAGAGAGAGAGAGAGAGAGAGAGAGAGAGAGAGAATAATAACCTTAAGGGCCATTTTAGCCACTAGAGAGAAAGCGAATGACATATATATAGTCAAAAGCAACAATATCACATTATTCGAGAGAGAGAGAGAGAGAGAGAGAGAGAGAGAGATTTAATAACAAGCATTAGTGCCATTTTAGCTACTAGAGAGAAAGCTAAAGATATATATAGTCAAAACAGTCACATTTTCTGAGAGAGAGAGAGAGAGAGAGAGAGAGAGAGAGAGAGAGAGAGAGAGAGAGAGAGAGAGAGAGAGAGAGATTCCGTAACAGTCTTTATTGTCATTTTAGCCACTAGAGAGAAAGGGGATGAATAACTGCAAGTATACAGTAAAAAGCACCAATATCATATTTTCTATTAGAGAGAGAGAGAGAGAGAGAGAGAGAGAGAGAGAGAGAGAGAGAGAGAGAGAGAGAGAGAGAGAGAGAGAGTCTAGGAACGACAATCAACTACACTTGCTACTAAAAACAACGAGAGAGAGAGAGAGAGAGAGAGAGAGAGAGAGAGAGAGAGAGAGAGAGAGAGAGAGAGAGAGAGAGAGAGAGAGTAAATCGTCCAAATGCCACTCCGAAAAGCCAACTAATTGTTCTCCATCGTTTCCTTTCAAATGCCACACAAATACCGTATTGCCTTTGTCTCCCGAAGACCCATAACAACTTGATATTGTGTGTATGAGAGAGAGAGAGAGAGAGAGAGAGAGAGAGAGAGAGAGAGAGAGAGAGAGAGAGAGGAACGACCCTAGGAGCGAGAGAATAGGCCTCACAGCCACTCGTTCGTCATCGTAATTGTTTGACCCGAGAGTGAACTCATTATCGGACCTGTGCGTTGTTGAGCTTCGGTTAACGTACAAGTCTAATTACTCTTCCATTCCATAAACAACTTTTCTCTCCGCTTCCAGACGTTGTTCCACTCGCATCCTCCATCCCCCGACGTCTTCTCTTGTTCTCTTTTTTTTTCTCGTCATCCACGCCCCTCCTCTCGTTCCCAGAGAGAATTCATAATATAAATTAGCCTTCAGGATATTGGGAATGAGAATTAATAAGATACTTGCTTCTGCGTTTAGCTTTATGCTGCACATAATTAGGAAGAGAGAGAGAGAGAGAGAGAGAGAGAGAGAGAGAGAGAGAGAGAGAGAGAGAGAGAGAGAGAGATATTGACTCTCCATTAAATGGTGGATCAATGTACTATTCTCCGTTAGGAGACTATTTATTACATTTTCCCAATCTCAGCTATCTGAATGACATCACCAATGTTTACTTTCCCATGATATCCAATTTACATATATGCAACCTTCCTCTTCATCTCAATATCTAGAGGTCGCAGCCTTGTTCAAATGATCACAAATTTTGGATTCCTTCAATTTCATTTCCAGATCCCCTCTCTGATAATCCATAGCTTGTTGGCTGTGTTCTTTTATCTTTTATTTATTCCTAGGAAGAACTGGTACATCCATTTTCAAGTCCCGAACATTGTAGTGAGCCTTGTTCTTGAGATAAAGGTTGTAGGAATGGGTTTATCCATTGTGCTTACGAATTCATTATGGGTAATTAATGCGTTTAGGTCGGAGTCTCAGATACACGAAGTATTGTTACTTTAATCTCGCGATTCCATACGATCGTAATTTAAAATTATACTTCAGGCTGGTACTGTAAACAACCTTTGTGTCTGCGCGCGTGTGCTTTTGTGTTTACAGTATATCCTATCTTTCGAAACATATTTGGGTAAATGAATAAACCTTTTGATTTTTATGTCTTTTTCTAATTGGATATTCCTTGGGTTTTAAACAGGGCAAATGAACTTTACCCTTACTCGATTTGAGAAGTTTCAATGGAAGTAATTTCAGAATTGAAATAATTCATAATTTTAAGATGGCATTTAGAAATTATCAAACCCCGAGAATTTTGATTTTATGATTCTTACATCATAGCCACTCCCTGAATTCACAGCTATGTCAGCCTCATCTCCTTTCCTGGCTAAATATTCTCTCCAGTCATTCCTGGCTTTTGCTTTGACCTCACTATCAATACTGGAATACTTAGCTTGCCCTATCTTGTAATTTTCATCACTTCCTCGAAAATTTCAACAATCAATATCTGTTTTTGTCTTCTTTTCAAAGTATCCCTCGTCTCATTTGACGTCCATGGGTTTTTCCTTGTAACGGCATGTCCCTAAACTTCACAATCGACTGACTGATATATGTTCTTAATATTACACCATTTTTTATTAATAGTCTGCTCCTCGAATCTTAACAGCCTCTAAGACTGCAAATCGATTCCTACATTCAATTGCAAATGTTTCTGTGTTCTCATTTTCTAGAAGCTTAGTAGTATGAAACCTAGGTATTTTATCTACCTTTTTGTTGGGTGCTTTCAGTTTTAATTTTAGTGTGGCAATGAAGAGCTGGTTATTATTACAAATATCTTCACCTTTATGGCTTCTTACATTTATCAGTCCTCCGTCTCTTTTTTTTTTTTTTTTTATTAAGGGTAATGTGATCTATTTGATTTTTGTAATTGTCGCATGGTGAAGTCCATGTATATTTGTGGATGTCCTTCTGCTGGAAAAGAGTACCTCCAATGACAAGATTGTTTGTTGAACAAAAACTTATAAAATGTGCTCCATTTTCATTTGCAACTTCTCCAAGACCCTCAGCATTCATCACACTCTCTATACCTTGATTATTCCTTCCAACTTTAGCGTTGAAGTCGCCAATCACAATTTTCATATCTCTCTTAGGGATCTCCTCTATTACACTCTGCACTTCTTCATAGTATGCCTCTTTCCTTTCCTGAGGGGAATCATTCGTTGCAACATAGCAAACTATAATGCCCCTTTTGTACTGCTTTGATTTAAACTTTGCTAGTAACAATATACTATTTACACTCAATTAATGACTTTTCTGAGCTTGATGTCATCATCATTCCCATCCCTTCTCTTCCAACTCCATGTGTGCTTCCTGAATATATATATATATATATATATATATATATATATATATATATATATATATATATATACTGTATATATATATATATATATATATATATATATATATATATATATATATATATATATATATATATATATGTGTGTGTGTGTGTGTGTGTGTGTATGTGTGTGTGTGTGTGTATGTGTATGCATTGCCTTGGTCTAAGGTTTCCTTACCAATCTCCTTACAACGTGTTTCATTTAGGGCCAAGATGTCCAACCTATATTTCATGAATCCGATCGCCACTTTGCTGTAACTTCAAAATCTGATTCATGGTTCTAACATTCCAACTGCTAAATTTCAATTTTTCTTTAGTATTTATAAACTAGAAGATGCTTAGCGCCCAGCTACGGCCGGGACTGTGGTCCATTCTGTCATCTCTTTCCGTTGACTGACTACATCCGTAGAGGATTCATCGGCTAGATTCATCAAAGGATAGTGTTCCTTGTGATGCACAGCGCCTATCTAAAACTAAGGCAAGTGACCCCGGCCGGTACATATTAATTGAAGTAAGATCATCCGCCAGGCATCAGAAGTAGAAGCCGAAAACATATCTTGTCTGTCGCCTTAAACCCAATCCGTCACTTTGCTGCCAATAACTTCATCGAGATTTAGGGGGCATTTCCTCTACAGCCAAAGTTCTCGTTACTCCACCAGGTTTCTCATCCGCTTATACAACCGTTGGCAAACATGGATTGCTAAGATATAAATCACCTAGCACGGTTTTATAAAACTAATCCAATCTAATTAACGAGGGTTATTGATTACTGGATATTTATTCTCAGTTATCTTTATATATTAGCAACTGAATATTTGCCTAAATTCATCATTCGCCAAAGCTTTTCATTTATATTTTCATTGACCTGACTGACAGATTTAATCATTACTTACATTGCTGCCATTCTAGGCGTCAGTGAAAATATTACGGTCGGAGAAAAAACCCCATGAAAAAGTAATTCCAGTTAAATTGATAAATCAAGTGGTCGGAAAATGCAATTATGTTTTATTCATTGCATCTATGATTTTCCAAAAAAAGTATTTTGATTCTTTTAGTAATTTTTTTTTACAGTAATTTTATATTTAGGATATAATACATTTATAACATGTCTGCACGGGCTACTGAAATGTAAGGCAACGGAAAATTTATGTTTGTCAAAGTTCAAAATGCTTATATATATATATATATATATATATATATATATATATATATATATATATATATATATATATATATATATATATATATATATATATGTATATATATATATATAAATATATATATATATATATATATATATATATATAGATAAATATATATATACATATATATATATATATATATATATATATATATATATATATATATATATATATATATATATATATATATATATATATATATATTATTTCTGAGTGAATGAATGAATGAATGATTTAAAGTTTTCAGGCATCCTGATTATTTCTGAGTGTGTCCGTGTATTTATATGTATGCACTCATACACATACATAAATGCATATATAATTTATATAGTACTTATATGTATGTAAATGAATAAGTATGTAATATATATGCAGGTCTGTTTGTGTGTGTGTATATATATATATATATATATATATATATATATATATATATATATATATATATATATATATATATATATATATATATATATATATAGTAGTGGCCTATGATCACCTGC
>NC_090737.1:14276475-14278975 GCF_036898095.1 Palaemon carinicauda
GAAAAACCTTCATCACAGAATGTCCTGAGTACCGGATGTCAGTAGATAATGTGAGTATGTATGTGTGTGCTCATGTGTGTTTTTATTAAAGTAGTCATTTTTATTATTATTACTTGCTAAGCAGGATGCTCTAACCCCAGGGGCTTCAACAGGGAAAATATCCCAGTGAGGTAAGGAAACAAGGAAATGAATAAGCTACAAGAGAAGCAATTAACAATTAAAATGAAATAAGATAGTTTAAGATAGAACAGTGTACCCAAGTGTACCCTCAAGCAAGAGAGCTCTAACCCTAAACTTTGGGAGAGCATGGAACAAAGGCTATGGCAGTACCCAGGACTAGAGAACAATGGTTTGATTATGAAGGGTCCTTTTCCTAGAAGAGCTGTTTACCAAAGCTTCAGAGTCTCTTCTACCCTTACCTAGAGGAGAGTCGCCACTGTACAATTAGTGCAGTAGTTATCCCCTTGAGAGAAGAAGAATTGTCTGGTAATCTCATTGTTAACAGGTGTTTGAGGACAGAGGAGATTATGTAAATAGTAGGAGATACTGTTCGGTGCACTGTATGTGTAGTAAAGGGGAAATGAACCGTAACCAGATAACCCAATAACTCTAGCGGTAGTATCTCAACGGGTGGCTGGTGTCCTGGCCAACGTAGATAATTAGATAAGTCTGTATATTGCTCACAAGATATCATAGCGAGTTTACGTTTTACAATATTAAAAAGAAAATGGACTAATTGTCTTGAAAATTATTATACTACCGCTATACACACGCTTACAAACACGCATAGCACGCACGCAAGCTTAAACAATCACACAAAGGGGGAAAATACAATATAGTGGAATAAATCACTTCATGAATAGTGTTTTACCAATAGTCAAAAGTGTAAACAATTCTATATACTAAAGTTTGTTTATCTGTTTCCGCTGCGATTACTGATCTTCCTTGTTGAGTTGGAAGATTGTAATAAATAAGAAAAATAAAGGAAAAGATAGCGGAAAAGAATTGACCAGAGTATTAACAGCTTATTTATACTGCATGTATATGAGGTACCACATGACGCTCTCTCTCTCTCTCCTCTCTCTCTCTCTCTCTCTCTCTCTCTCTCTCTCTCTCTCTCTCTCTCTTTCTTTTGCGTCTTTTCGATATTGAAGCAATCCTTATCTTCTTTCAAACCGATACTAGGTCCCTTTTTTTGTGTGTGTGTGTGTGTGTGTGTGTGTGTGTATGTGTGTGTGCGTGCGTGTAACCTAGAAATTCTGAAATACACTCTTTTCTTTAAAAAATTATCGTGTATTCTTCCAGTATGACGAAACTGCCTCAAAATATATTGATCCTTCCTCTCGCCAAAAATTTCGCTTTTGCCACTTCTGTATATTAGATTACATCTCCCACATTCCCCATCATGTCAACATTTTTCATTTCACACATATTAATAGGGAAAACGGCTCATATCAGCTGCTTCAACCTTTCCTGTATCATTTGTAGTCGACATCAACACTTCATTTCCGTGTAAGAGTTCCTACCTCGTCTTATCTACACAGTTGAAATTTCTTCCTATTGTTTCACACATCCTTCTACCTTTCTTACTACCACTTGAGAGTTATTGGATCCTTTGACTGGTCAGACAATACTACATTGGATCCTTCTCTCTGGTTACGGTTAATTTTCCCTTGCATACACATACACCGAATAGCCTAGCCTATTCTTTTACAGCTTCTTCTCTGTCCTCATACACCAGACTCGCACTGAGATTACCAAACAAATTCTTCACCCAAGGGGTTACCTACTGCTCTAAAATTGTTCAATGGCTACTTTCCCTCTTGGTAAGGGTAGAAGAGACTCTTTAGCTATGGTAGGCAGCTCTTCTAAGAGAAGGACACAACCAAAATCAAACCATTGTCCTCTAGTCTTGGGTAGTGCCATAGCCTCTGTACCATGCATGGTCTTCCACTGTCTTGGGTTAGATTTCTCTTGCTAGAGGGTACTCTAAGGCACACTATTTTATCTTCTTTCTCTTCCTCTTGTTTTGTTAAGTTTTTATAGTTTATATAGGAAATATTTATTTCAATGTTATTGTTCTTAAAATATTTAATTTTTCTTTGTTTCCTTTTCACACTGGGCTGTTTTCCCTGTTTGGGCCCCCTGGGTTTATAGCATCCTGCTTTTCCAACTAGGGTTGTAGCTTAGCAACTAATAATAATAATATTCTGTAGTTCACATTTCCTTTCATCTTACCGTCATCCGTTACTTTCATTATCAAACATTTCTACGCATCACCCACTTCCATTTTATATTTTTCATACAGATTAAATGTTTAGGTTCCAAAAACCTTACATTTTATTCTGAAATTTTCCTCTGTGAAACAAACTCAACTCCATTTACCAGCTTCATTTTTCTTAATGTTTTAATGTCTACAATGACCTCTTAACGCCTTCAATTTCCTAAACAAAATGTCCTTGAGCTAATCATAATAAACTTTGAAAATTTGCGTACACAA
>NC_090737.1:14291475-14293826 GCF_036898095.1 Palaemon carinicauda
TTTTTTGCTTTACAATGTAATCAAATACATTAATAATATTTGTAGTTGCAATAGACTTAATTGTACGGGAATGTAATATTTGTTAATTTTTTCCGTCTTTACATCTTACAACCATCATTATTCATTATAGGTAGTAGGCTGGCCAGGGCACCAGCCACCCGTTGAGATACTACCACTAGAGAGTTATGGGTTTTTTTTGACTGGCCAGATAGTACTACATGGGATCCTTCTCTCTGGTTACGGTTCATTTTCCCTTTGCCTACATATTCACACACCGAATAATCTAGCCTACTCGTTACATATTCTCCTCTGTCCTCATACACCTGACAACACTGAGATCACAAAACAATTCCTCTTACTGCACTGTAATTGTTCAGTGGCCACTTTCCTCTTTGTAAGGGTAGAAGAGACTAGCTGTGGTAAGCAGCTCTTCTAGGAGAAGGCCACTCCAAAATCAAACTATTGTTCTCTAATCTTGGGTAGTGCCTTAGCCTCTGTACCATGGTCTTCCACAGTCTTGGGTTAGAGTTCTCTTGCTTGAGGGTACACTCGGGCACACTGTTCTTTCTTATATCTTATTTCTCTTCCTCTTGTTAAAGTTTTTATAGTTTATAAAGTGGTACTTATTTTAATATTGTTACTCTTAAAATATTTTATTTTTCCTTGTTTCCTTTCTCACTGAGCTATTTTCCCTGTTGGAGTCCCTGGGCTTATAGCATTTTGCTTTTCCAACTAGGGTTGTAGCTTAGCAAGTAATAATAATAATAATAATAATAATAATAATAATAATAATAATCTGAAAGAAAGGAACTTTTCATGATCTTTATCTTAGTATGCAACAGCGTTAAGTAATCGTTAAACCATCGTAGGCAGCTATTTGGAAAGACTCCAATCAATTTAAATGTGAAGTTAATTTAAACAATCAACCTCTGTGCACGTGTATTTTGTCGTTTACGTTGGTCTCTCATTTTGTACAAGGTAAGCATCCTTACGAGTATATTGTTGAGCGCTGCCTCGTACCGGAGGTAACTAGTGAACATGTTTCCTGCTAGCGAACAGCCTTCCGTTATGAATGTTGATTCTCGGAATTATTAAGCAAAGCTGCGATTCTGTCTTGAATTAATTCGCTAATTTGCCTAAATGCTTGTTAATTGTATTTCAAAAGCTACGTGTATTTTTTTTTTCTTTTTTTTTTGTCTTATTAACATTCGTTATTTGTTTAGACTTTTCATGTGTTTATAAATCTGTAGTTATTATGTTTTTTATATATTTTATCCTTTCTTTCTCCATTTTATTTTATACTGTGGCATATTTTTTTCCTAAATGCTTGTCATTTGTATTTCAAAACTACTTTTCTCTATTAATAACATTTCTTTATGTATTAATTAACATCTTTTCATTTATTTATAGAGCTCTCCGGCTACGTGTTTTGTTTATTATCTATTACATTGTTTCCTTTCACATATATTCTACTGTGACATTTGCTTAGAAACTTGATTAACTTGTTCTTCGTGAAGAATCATAAGGATTTATTATAACTATCTTTTTAACGTTTTTAAAAATATTTTATTTTATTTTTTTCATTACTTATGTTGTTTATATATTTCCTTTTTTCCTTTTCTCACTGGGCTATTTTCCCCTGTTGGAGCCCTTGGGCTTCTAGCATCTTGCTTTTTCCAACTAGGGTTGTAGCTTGGCTAGTAATAA
Source organism: Palaemon carinicauda (assembly GCF_036898095.1). Classification (NCBI taxonomy): domain Eukaryota; kingdom Metazoa; phylum Arthropoda; class Malacostraca; order Decapoda; family Palaemonidae; genus Palaemon; species Palaemon carinicauda. The sequence goes on from NC_090737.1 coordinate 14,293,183, forward strand.
TAATAATAATAATAATAATAATAATAATAATAATAATAATAATAATAATAATTGCTGTGTGAGAAGAGTGGACGGATGGCAGCGATAGTTTTAAGGATATTTTTTTAATTCACAGTGAGGAAATAATATTACATTTCTTATTTATGTTTTAAGATCATATCTGATATTGCTAAAAAAAAAAAAAAAAAAAAGAAGAAGAAATTATTTATAAAAACGTAAATGGTCACCAAAAAAAGAGGGGTCTATCTCGAATGCTTGCAGTTGGGCAATGCGTCGCCATCTATCTTTATCGAGTGAAAATAAAATTTCTTTGACTTTATTGAGAAAAAGCTGACGGAAAATTACCATCCAATTTCGATGAAGAAAAAAGTTGTCTCGCTCAAATGGACTGTTTTTATTTTAATTTTCATGCTATTTTTTTTTAATTTATATCTAATATAAGAACAACGAACGTATAATATCGCCTCTCTCTCTCTCTCTCTCTCTCTCTCTCTCTCTCTCTCTCTCTCTCTCTCTCTCGTTCGATTTAATAATGCAGTCAATCATGAACGAAAAACTTATTGGGATTTTTCCCCTTCAGCATTTCGGGTACGCAGCCGAGAATGAAAAAAAAACTGTTAATAAATGTCGATGGAGTCTCTCAG
>NC_090737.1:14294326-14296826 GCF_036898095.1 Palaemon carinicauda
GATGTCTCTTCGTCTTGTATAACAATTGCAATGGAAATTCTCTCTCTCTCTCTCTCTCTCTCTCTCTCTCTCTCTCTCTCTCTCTCTCTCTCTCTCTCTCTCTCTCTCTCTTTCTGTTCGAAACAAGATAACTTATAAATTCTCTTCGTTTTGTATAACATTTGGAATGGAAATTCCCTCTCTCTCTCTCTCTCTCTCTCTCTCTCTCTGAAGGCGAAAGAGCAAATATAATAGAAAATTGGATTTTTTAATGGCAGAATTCCTGGAAATGAAGAAAAGAACATCATATCAGAACAGGAAGGAAGCATGGGAAAATCCATATTACCAATATTAAATAATGGGGATGAAACGCAAACCATTATAGTGATGAATGCACAGGGTTCAGTCACGAGTAACTCTAAAGGAAAATAGAGTTCTTAGAAGAACTAACCCAAATTGAAAAAATAGATATATTAAATATAAGTGAAACATGGTATTCCCAAGAGACCGGCAGTGATGACCAGATAAAGGGTTTCCAAACTTATAGATCAGACAGAACAAATAGGAATCAAGGGGGAACCGCAATATATGGAAGAGACATAAATCAAGGAAAAGTTTGTGAAAAATACAGCAACACAAAATGTGAATTGATTGCGGTAGAATTTCAATTTGAAAAACTAGTGAATATTGTAGTTTACAGACCCCCAAATACTAAGGAGTTTGACATAATGATAGAAAAAATAGATGATATATGTAGAAACCATAAAGACTGGAATATACTCCTATCCGGAGATTTTAACTTTCCTTTCGTGGATTGGAAAGAACGGATAGAAGAAAGTGGTTGTATATATACATATAAAAAGAGTGTAATAGTAGCGCAGAAGATAAGAGGCAATTTGAAAAGCTTCAAGATATGCCATTAGAATATAATATGCAACAAATAAACAACATTCCAACAAGAAAGGAAAATGTCCTAGATCTAGTATTTGTGAATGAGGTGAATTATGTTAAAGAAACAATAGTGTATAACACGGGAATTTCAGATCACAATGTCATAGAATTAATAGTCCATTCCAAAGCAAGTGATCGTAGAATTGATCAATGCGCAAAACGTTGGGAAGGATATGGAAAATATAATACTTATAGTAAGAATATAAAATGGTCAGGAAGAACTGAACAAAGAATGGAGAAATGTATTCGTAAGTGATAATATACAGGTGAATACGGACATACTGTACAAAATATTGGAGAAAATTGTTGAAAAATATGTACCGAAAAAAAACAAAAAAACATTAAACAAAAGACATGCATACCAAGAGACAGAAGGATCTTATTTCAGAAAATCAGAAAGTGGAAGGAAAATCTTGCAAAAGAAAAGTGTATGGAAAATGATGGAAATAAAATGTAGAATAAAAAATGCAGAACAAAAGATTATACAATCGAAAGAAAATGAAAAAAAAAGGACTTGGAAGAAAGGACACTTCAAAATATAGAAAAACCCCAAAGTACTTTACTCCTATGCAAAAAAGATGAATAAAGGAAGATTAGAAATAGGCCCTCTAAGAATTGAAGGACGGCTAACGAATGAAAAAAAGGAAATATGCAACATATTAGCAGAAAAATATAAGAGTGAGTTCACGCCAAGAATTGGGAATGACAATAATGAAACAGAAATGAGAGAAGAAAATGTTGAATATCTAACGGATATAGCTATTAATGAAGCAGATATTGTCAAGGCTATAAGCGAAATTAAAAATGGATGGGCAGCCGGACCAGATGGAGTTCCAGCGATTTTGTTGAAAAAAACTGCAAACACTATCGCGAAGCCGCTTGCAATACTGCTAAGACAAAGTGTAGATATGAGCGAGATATATGTTAAACATAAATTAGCTTATATAACCCCTATCTTCAAAAGTGGATCAAGACTAGAGGCAAGCAATTATAGACCTGTTAGTCTAACATCACATATTATGAAAGTGTATGAGAGGGTAATAAAAAAGAAAATAATGAATCATTTGGTTAAAAATAATTTGTTTAATATAAGTCAACACGGTTTTGTGCCCGGAAAAAGTACACAAACCCAACTGATAGCACACTATGAAAACATACAAAAATATGATAAATGAAAAAGACACAGATGTGATCTATCTAGATTTTGCAAAAGCATTTGACAAGGTAGACCATAATATATTAGAGAAAAAAATGAGAAAGCATAATATTGTGGGAAAGATAGGAAAATGGGTAAAATAATTCCTGCAAAACAGAAAACAGATAGTGGTTGCAAATGACGAGAAATCAGATGAAGCTCAGGTAATATACGGTATTAGCTGCACTGCTGTTTGTTATGATCTCAGACATAGACTGTGATGTTAAAAACTCTGTAGTGAGAAGTTTCGCCGATGACACAAGAATAAGTAGAGAAATTACTTGTGATGAAGATAGGAACTCACTACAAAGAGATCTAAACAAAATATGTGAATGGGCGGAGATAAATAGGATGGTATTTAACTCTGATAAATTC
>NC_090737.1:14301826-14304326 GCF_036898095.1 Palaemon carinicauda
AAGACAGTTGAAGACCATGATACAGAGGCTCTGGCACTACCCAAAATTAGAGAACAAAGGTTTGATTTTAGTACATAGTGAGGCAGTTTATTAAATGATAATGAAATATGTATTCAACGTCCACACACATATATCATTATCATCATTATCCGTTGCTGGATAAAGGCCTCAGACGTGTCCCTCCACTCGCGTCTGTTTATGATCTTTTTGTGCCAGTCTATATTCGCAAATTTTCTTAGCCCGTTAATCCATCGTCTTCTCTTTCTTCCCCTGTTTCGTTTGCAATCTCTTGGGGCCCATTATATTTTTCTTAATGTCCATCTATTATATGTCATTCTTATTATATGTCCTGCCAAAGTCCATTTCTATTTCTAACGTATTGTTTGAATATCCTCTACTTTAGTTCTCTCGTATTCATGTTGCTCTTTTTTTTTTTGTCTGTTAGTGTTTATCCCGTCGTTATTCTTTAAATAAAATATATCCCCTTACAAATGCAACCCTTCTCTTTACCTTTGTAATAATGTAGATTAAAACTAGATTATGTCTGGAAAATGAAAATTCTATAACACTACCTTGAACATGTGAAAATACTACAGTCAATTCTTTGTATTGAGGTAGATTTACACCAACTCGCAGGGGTGCCCTTTTAGCTCGGAAAAATTTCCTGATCGCTGATTGGTTGGACGAAATAATTCTAACCAATCAGGTAACAGGAAATTTTTCCGAGCTAAAAGGTCACCCCTGCGAGTCAGTGCAAATGCGCCTCATTAAAAATAATTGAGTATAGTTAGTCAACTATTTCCCTAACATTTTATTTATCTGCTGTATTATATTAATTCTGTAGTTTTGTAACCAACGCAACATTTCAATACATATATCTTTTCCAATGTGTTTGCATCGCTACGTACTTGTGTACTCGATCAATATGTAAACATATTGTTTATAAGAATATCCAGAACATCGAAGTGGAAATAAATCTCCGAATTTCACTTCCTCGTCATGAAGCAAAAAATTCGCAGAACCTATTCCTTGCGTTTTTTTATTTATTCACTATTTTTTTTATTCTTATTCGTTGGATTTTTAAAAGATTTTAAGATTGAGTATAAAAGAAAAGTATCTCAATCATAATTTTTAAAAATAAATACTCTATTCCTTGCTACCTAAAATACTTATGACTCTTTTGTTTTGTCCCTGAAAAATTTATGATCATCATGACTTAAAAAGAGAATCTGTAATAATAATTTTTGTTATATTAAAATCAAACATTCTCTAATTTACGGTCATCATGACTTAAAAAAAAATCTGTAATAATAAATTTGTATATTGAAATCAAACAAAAAATAGAATAGCTTTAATGATAATCTAAACGTATACCAGAACGTAAATAAAATCGTGTGCTTGCGAGATATATGAAATCATAATCTTACTGGCTAACGTATCCTTAGTCCCCCAGCGAACTTCCCGGGGTACGCTAGGTCCAGGCGAAGGTAAATCATTCTTGTGTCGGCTATACATTTTTCATTATCATGGCTCCAACACATTCACTCTCTCCTTCGATTCTTCCCACGTTAAAACACTGCTGGGATTTCCAGAACGTTATATATTCTCTCTCTCTCTCTCTCTCTCTCTCTCTCTCTCTCTCTCTCTCTCTCTCTCTCTCTCTCACAGACACACACACATATATATATATAATATATATATATATATATATATATATATATATATATATATATATATATATATATATATATATATATATATATATATATATATATATATACCCCTCTTGCTTGAAGGTACACTCGGGAACACTATTTTATCTTATTTCTTTTCCTCTTGTTTTGTTAAAGTTTTTTTTTTAGTGTATATAGAAAATATTTATTTAAATGTTGTTACTGCTCATGAAATATTTTATTTATCCTTGTTTCCTTTCCTCACATTTTTCCCTGTTGGAGCCCCTGGCCGTATAGCATCCTGCTTTTCCAAGGGTTGTAGCTTAGGAAGTAAAAATATTGATATATATGTGGGTGTGTTTACGGAAAATCTATGAACGTTAACTATTCATTTATTTGTAACAAACCCTTTTTTGTAATGATTATTCATATATTAATTGCTCCTTTTAGCATATTCAATACTTTCTCTGAGTGAAATATGTGTCAACTTTACTATTTTAGAAAAAGTGCCCAATTTTTATTCAAATATTTTAAATGAACTGGTTTTTAAATCATTCTTATTCCTAATTTTCATATATAATTTAAGCCTAATGGCGATTTAATTATGGGTAAGGAAAACCTTGTGATAAATTATTTTCTTTAAGCTTTTACTTATTATTTTAAAAATCAATTCGATAAACATCGTACAATATATATATATATATATATTATATATATATATATATATATATATATATATATTTATATATATATATATATATATATATAAATTTATATATATATATATATTTATATATATATATATATATATATATATATATATATAT
>NC_090737.1:14309326-14334015 GCF_036898095.1 Palaemon carinicauda
AAGTTTTTATATACTTGAATAAAAATAGAAAGAGGAATAATTTTTCATATCGTCCCGAAAAGTCAATTAGAATAATCGAACGTGAAATACGTCCAATGGTACTATTTATAAGTCTCGTAATTTCGTGGATCTAGAAAAATTCCATTGATTGTGGTTACGAATTTCGTGTGATTGGCCATGTTTTCTAGTGCTATTTTTGACCATGTTAATGATTGGGTCCTTGCTTTCAAACAAAAGAAGATGGGAGAAGGTGGGTCTCTCCATAGCATCATTGTTGATTTTTTAAGTAATATATTGCAAAGAGTAGTTGTTGATGGACACCATATTGACGGTAAGAATGTAATTATTATTATTATTATTATTATTATTATTATTATTATTATTTGTTAAGCTACAACCCTAGTTGGAAAAGCAGAATTCTATAAGCCCAGGGGCTCCAACAGGGAAAATAGCCCTGTAAGGAAAGGAAACAAGGAAAAAATAAATATTTTAAGAATATTAAAATAATTATCTCCTCTGTGAACTATAAAAACTTTAAATAAAACATGAGGAAGAGAAATTAGATAGAATAGTGTGCCGAGTGTACCCTCAAGCAAGAGAACTCTAACCCAAGATAGGTGAAGACCATGGTACAGAGGCTATGGCACTACCCAATACTAGAGAACAATGGTTTGATTTTGGAGTGTCCTTCTTGTAGAAGAGCTGCTTACCATAGCTAACGAGTCTTTTCTACCCTTATGCAATTTGCCCTAGAAAACAATCTTGTTGCATTTGCAGATAATGCTACTTTGCATTAATTTCATCTTCTTAATATACGTTTGGTTGCTGAACTCCTAAATAGAGAGATAACTGAAATGAGTTTGTGGTGCAAGTTATGGAGGATAAAGTTGAACCCCAACAAAACTCAAACTATAATTGTAAATAAGCCAAGGACAGTGGCTCCTCAACATCCAGATCTTTGCATTTATAATGTCTATTTAACTATATTTTCTTCATTTAAAATTCTAGTTGTGACTCTTGATTGCAAATTTTATTTTGAATAACATTTTTGGTTTGTTTCGTCCTCATTTGCACCAAAAAAAAAAAAAATTGCATATTGAGAAAGAGGTTCCCTTTTCACTAGTGAAATTAGTAGTATTAGCACTCTTTTAGGTGAACATGGTTATGTTAAAAATATGGGTAGCTCCAGCCCTGTCGTTCTCGGCTCAATTTCATTTGTTCCCTGGTTACAAGTTAAGGTTTCACTGGGCGATAATACTTAAGATGTGCTGCATATTATTATTATTATTATTACTAGCCAAGCTACAACCCTAGTTGGAAAAGCAGGATGCTATAAGCCTAAGGGCTCCAACAGGGAAAAATAGCCCAGTGAGGAAAGCAAATAAGGAAATAAATAAAAGATGAGAATAAATTAACAATATATCATTCTAAAAACAGTAACAGCGTCAAAACAGATATGTCCTATATAAACTATTAACAACGTCAAAAACAGATATGTCATATATAAACAAAAAAAGACTCATGTCAGTCTGGTCAACATAAAAACATTTGCTCCAACTTTAAACTTTTGAAGTTCTACTGATTCCAGTGACTTACAGAAACGAGCTGATTCTTGTCATGAAGTTCATATGATTAGTCGTGATTTTAGTACTTGAACGATTCCGGTACCTTGGTATTGATTGATTGATTTGAGGTTTTCTGGGATCCTGACATCTAAGGGCATTGACTCATACCTAGGTATTGAAGGATTGTGCTTTTCCAACAAGGGTTACCGCTTGATATGTAATAATGCGATGAGAATTCTCTCTCTCTCTCTCTCTCTCTCTCTCTCTCTCTCTCTCTCTCTCTCTCTCTCTCTCTCTCTCTCTTTCTCTCTCTCTCTCTCTCTCTCTCTCTCTCTCTCTCTCTCTTGCACGTTTTCATATTCTTCAACAAGCTTGCCTACAACTTGTAATAGCTTCTTGAGCATACTTTTACACCTAATGAAGCAATCTTCTATTTGCATATTATTAAACAATCCTTTTACTTGAAATCCAATTTCAACAATTTATTATCAACACTATACTTTGTAGACTTCTCATTATTTCAATTCTACCATATAACTACCTTAGGTTTCCCTCCCATGTACAGATGATGATTGAAATGGGGGGTAATAAAAAAAAGGGGGGGGGGAATTATTTACAACTGTTTTAGAACTTTTGCCTCAAATACATCAATTTGCAATAATAATTTGTTATGTATTATAGAAGCATATAGATACTTGTATATAGTATATACAGTATATATATGTAATTTATGTCATTCAAATATAAATTTATGTGTAGGCATATATATATATATATATATATATATATATATATATATATATATATACACACATATTTTAACAAATGAATGTCTGGTGTTTAATTTCCATCTTATCTCTTTAGTTTCGTCATGTCCAAGAGCCTTTCCAATAAGAAAGCAAGCTGAAGAGAAAGAAACCAAAAAAAAAAAAATCCGAGAAAATAAACTAAAACAAAATTATCGTAGACTCGAACGCTCGAATAACCTGGAACGAACCCGTACCATAAACATTTCCTCCAAAACGTGGTTTTCATGGCAAATTATATGGCGTCGTCTTTTCCTCGTTCCCCCGCCACTAAGCACCTCCATTTGTTTGCCGAAGTGCTTCATCAGTCACTTTCCATAATCTGAGTGCTGAGTCTTTTGAAATCATCTTCAATCAGCATAACATGTGATGCCTCTGGTCGGAGGTACTGGGAAGTCCTCGAAATGGCAAAATTCCCGACAATATTTTGGTCTGGAATACATGTTCAGGACACCCTGGGGAAACAGAATATGTTGTCAGATGAAGAATAACCCCCGAGCACCTCTGAATATTACTCGGTGAAACGTGTTTGGCTTTGAGAAGAGTTGTTAGAAGTGCAAATGCATATTGAATTCGACATTCGCCAGCAGTATACAACCGAGACCTTCGTCTCTTGCAGTCTATGGATTTAGTTTTGATCTCTTGGGGGTTCAGTGGAAAACATGGAAACTGGAAATATGAGGATCTCGGATTATTATTATTATTACTTGCTAAGCTACAACCCTAGTTGGAAAAGCAGGATGCTTTAAGCCCAGGGGCTCCAACAGGGAGAATAGTCCAATGAGGAAAGGAAACGGGGAAAAATAAAATATTAAAAACAGTAACATTAAAATAAATATCTCGTATATAAACTATAGAAATATATATTGGCAAATATATAATTGTGGAATAGTAGAAGGCTATTTATCTTGCAAAATGTAACTTCTGAATTAGTTGTCAATTATCTGGAGAAAAATAGAAACTGTTAAGGTATAATCAAAGCATTATGTAAACAGGTTAGATAACTTATTTTATTCTTGGTTCTGAGTATATGGAAGAGTATATTTTATGGCAATTGGAAATCTGTTAAGGTGAAGCAATGAATATTAATAGCGATGAGTCACATCCCTGATTTTTGCATATGATTTGAGTGCTCGAAAATTTATGCCAGCATTATATATATGTATATATATATATATATATATATATATATATATATATATGTGTGTGTGTGTGTGTGTGTGTGTGTGTGAGTACATATGCATGTATATATATATATATATATATATATATATATATATATATATGTATGTATATGTATATGTATATAGAATGAGTTTTGTTAACTGTCAAAGCATGTACGAAAGTCTTAGTAAAACTCATGTTTCATTGATAACTACATAGTATTGGAAATGTCCCTGCCTGGCGGTCTGACGGACTGGAGTTCGAGTCTTGCTCAAACTCGTTAGTTTCTTGTAGAGTCTGTAACCTCACTATCCTTGGGAGAGCCTTTAAGTTTATCCGCTGACCCTCCATGGTGCTAGCTTGGGTGGAGACGGGCTTGGGCGCTGATCATATTTATGTAGGGTCAGTCTTTAGGGTATTCTCCTGCTAGTAGGGTGTCACTGTCCCTTTCCTCTGCCATTCATAAATGGTCTTTAAGCCTTTTAATGTGTATACCGATTGTTGGTGACGTAGACGTAATTGTAGAAATAGTGGTTCTGAACCTATCAGTTTCATCTAATTTTCCCCAATATGATATTGTAAAACTTAGAATCAGTACTGAAACACTGAAAACGTGGCCCTTTTGTTTTCATTTTACGATTGTATGTTTTATATGTAAATAATCCTGTGACACCACTTATTTTACACCCAACAGATAGAGTCGTTCAACTAGTTTCTTGATTTGTTCCTTGAATTTGCCGAGTTCAGAGGTCCAAACCAAGTCCCTTAATTCCTTGCCACGCTTCGTGACGGGGTTCTTGTGGGGATAACAAACCAACGACAGTACCAGTCGCCTTTCATCCAATAGCATAAAGAAATCTGCCTCACGGGAATATAGATCAGATAACCCAAGAAATAAAACTAAAATATAAAAGGAGGAAAAATATAATCGCCATTTGCTTTGTATTCAGTGTTTGTCACACCCACACCGTTCTCCACAGCCCGTTTCCAGGAACCTTTATGCCTGTAATAAAAACACCTGTCTAGACGAAGGCTTACATAGCAATCGCTTCTGCACCGAGATTCAAGATTGTCCTGGCTGCCAGTGCCTGGACCATCCACAGAAATGGTCTTAAAGGGACCTTTGACGTAAAAGAAAGTTCCAAGGATTTTTCCTGCCCTCATGACCGTCCACGCCACCCATCATTAATTCCTCACTTTGATGAGATTTAGATGACAGTATTTTTTATTCATTTCTTAAAGGAACATAGGGTGTCTGCTACAGTACAGTTTATTTTACCTATTTGGTGTTCTTATTTCTCTTGATTTTTTTTCTCTGGTGGGCCATTATGTAGCCTCTGAATTATAAAGTTATCATCGTATCCAAATGACTTTTTTTTACAGCTCTTCTTACTGAGTATGATTCTATAATTAAAAACTGCAAGGGATTGGCCATAGTTAAAAGAAGAGAGAAAAAGGGGTGTATTGGAGTGCATATATTTTTAAATGACAATAATTATACATGCAATTGTGAGCAGTGTTACAACTTTCATATAATGCTTGCTAGGACAGCGGTTCACTCATGGCCAAAGATGTACGGAGAAGCTAAAAGAGTGTGCCTTTCAAAGAAGAACCATCTCAAAAGAAAAAATGTATATATATACATTTGCACATATATATGTGCCTACACACACATGCTATGGCCTAGACCATGTAGGACGGAAGTTGTGTTGTTTGACTGAAATTTTATTTGTATGTTACAATTCACCCTAACGATCTCTTAGGGATGTCTGGGGGCATTAGCAGTTCAGAGCATCGGCTTGATCAGCAAACGTTCCTACTTCAGGTATGCTTTCATATCTTAAATGAAGCAATTTTGAACTACTTTTTGAGCAGTGCAGTAGTGACCCAGGTATTGGCAATGTGTTACCAGAAAATGGCAGTGGTCTCTTGTTTCAGTCTTTTAAGTGGGTGGGTGTTCTTGGACTGATAAAATATGCATCTTTAGCATGTGACCTGCGACTTTGCCACAAAGAAGTGAAGTCAGCTGATCATTTCATACTTTGAAACTGGACTCTTGTTGTGTTCTTTTCTGGATATATATCTTGCTAGGTATTTTTTTTTTTACAGAAAAGCCCGATCTCTTTGCAGTTTAACACTTGCTTTGGATCCTGTTTTCTTTATTTGATAATCTCGTTAAACTTTACTGGATATGTGCCTGCTGTATTTTCATCTGTGGATGCCAGTTCTCCAGTAAGTTTTGTATATATTCTCCCTATGTATTTATGCAATAATTCCTTAATTGCTTTGTATGACTATTTTTGCCAGAACGTAAACTCATGCTGCAAGAAAAATCTTAATGCAAACTTAAGGCCTTCTGCCATTCCATGCAGGATTCAGTCAGTTTTCTTCTCTTTGTCATGTCAGAGCATGATCTGTCTAATAAAACTTTGTCACGTGCCATTACACTGAGTTTATCAGTGGAAAAGATCGTATCGCCTTTCACCTCTTAAAAATTTCCCAAATCAAAGAATCGTTTCTCCCATACTTGTACCCAACTTCAACAAAAGACTTGTCTTTCTCACTTAGAAAATTTGCATCCTCTGCACAAGCAATAGCACCTTTAGGCTTAATACTCACTTCATTTGAAATGCATTTAGAGGCTAAGGTTTCACAGTATACAATCACTTGGTTAATTCTCTATGTTATACCTGCATGGATAACATTATCACAGACACACACAATACAGTATGAAGGGAAAAAGACTGGCGATGGTATAAGACAGAGCAGAGGTATCTGGATGCTAGGTACCAAAGATGCCTGTATGTACAAGTGTCAAGCAATTGACACGAGTGAGTGTTGACGAGATTGACATGGGTTGATAACGCTATCTTTGAAATTTAAGTGTTTCATGGACCACATATAAGTGAAGTTACTTAGTAAAATTTTATATACTGTTATATGCTGTTTAATTGTCTTTACTCGAATCCATGGTTGGTAAATCCACAAATAATGAGAGTGACCTGTGTGTGTATATATATATATATATATATATATATATATATATATATATATATATATGTGTGTGTGTGTGTGTGTATGTGTGTCTGTGTCTGTGTGCTTGTGTTTGTACGAGTTTGTGTGGAAAAAGAATGGGGAAGAACATAATATCTTGCATTAAAATGAATGGAAAAGTGTATCGTTCATGTATTTGAATGCCTTTCTTTTCCATTTGCCTACATATTATATAATACAAATCACAAGTGTAACTTATCAAATAACGAGAATCGTAGCCTTACTGGGCGTTAGGGTATATTACTTCATGGTCTTACGATAGCAATAAATTGCACATGTGAACAATGACGGCAATAATCCTTTTCGAATTACTAAAACGCGTTTGTTACTCCCCCCACAATAGAAAATGTCTCTTACAAAATATCATCCTGTAAAATGCCCTATGGAAAGTTGGATATGATCATAATCTTCCTTCCATTCCCCTACATTGGAATGTACATCTTCAAGAGTGTTGGGGTCCTGTAGCATTCCTTAGGCTATAAAGACATTTGCATATCGACACGTTCGTCACCTATCGATCCAGTACTTCTGTCTCTTTCCCTTCCTTTTACCAACGACTTCCAATTAACGAATGATCATAGATATGATTTTTCTCTTTATTATGGGAAATGGGTTATATATATATATATATATATATATATATATATATATATATATATATATATATATATATATACACGCAAACAAAAATAATATTTTTCTTATTATTATTATTATTATTATATATATATATATATATATATATATATATATATATATATATATATATATATATATATACGAAAACAAAAATAATATTTTTTATTATTATTATTATTATTATTATCATATATATATATATATATATATATATATATATATATATATGTGTGTGTGTGTGTGTGTGAGTGTGTGTGTGTGTGTAATTACATCATTTTTTGAGTTGTTAACAACAGCAGTAATAGGTACCTATGTTATAGTTATTCTCATTAATATCTAAGCTCTTTTTTTCAGACACGTATGACGTGTTCAATATTTTTTTTATCTCAGTAAGAAACCACAAAAAAAACACGTTTGATTTTCTCGTCCTCTGCGCTCATCTTTCGATTAAAAGGTACATTTTTCTCTGCAGTACATTCAAAGCTTTTGTGTGTCTATTGATAACAGTATTCTTCATTACTTCTTGGGTAGTGTTCCATAAAATCTCAGATGTCTATGGTTTTCACGAGCCAATTTGAATAATTGAATAATGATGCCATTAAAAGACGATTTGTTTTGGGGTTTTACAAGTAGATTTGGTATACAAAATATATTAGCTTTAAGGACGAATAATGAAAAATATAAAACAAATTTCTTAGTAATTGAACATCCTCCATTTCTTCAAACCTTTCTTTTTGTCTTAGGTAGTAGGTTGGCCAGGGCACCAGCCACCCGTTGAAATGCTACCGCTAGAGAATTATTGTGTCCTTCGACTGACCAGACAGCACTATATTGGATCCGTCTCTCTGGTTACGGCTCATTTTGTCATTGCCTACATATACACCGAATAGTGCGGCCTATTCTTTCCACATTCTTCTCTGTCCTCATACACCTAACAACACAAATTACCAAACAATTCTTCTTCGCTGAAGGGGTTAACTACTGCACTGTAATTGTTCAATTGCTACTTTCCTCTTGGTAGGCGTAGAAGAACTCTTTGTCTATGGTAAGCAGCTCTTCTAGGAAAAGGACATTCCAAAATCAAACCACTGTTCTTTAGTCTTGGGTAGTGCTATAGCCTCAGTACCATGGTCTTCCACTGGCTTGGATTAGAGTTCTCTTGTTTGAGGGTGCACTAGGACAAGTTGTTTTATTTTATTTCTCTTCCTCTTGGTTTTAATTTTTTAAAGTTTTATGGTTTATATATGAAAGATCTAATTTAATGTTGTTACTGTTCTTAAAATATTCTATTTCAATTGTTCATTAATTATCTTGTAATTTGTTTACTTCCTTATTTCCTTTCCTCAATGGTCTATTTTTCACTGTTGGAGCACTTGGGCTTATAGCATCTTGCTCTTCCAACTAGGGTTATAGCTTATCTAGTAGTAATAAAAATAATTTGATTTGCTAATCCTAAAAATCGTTAAGGCTCTTTTATAAGTATTATTTTAAGGAGTTTATGGCCTATTGCACGTTATCCATGCCTACTTAACTTGAAAATGTATTAACCGCTTCAGGGAATATCCCATAACTACTAGACTTAAGAAGGAATATACCTTTTCACTGAATACATCATAGCTACATAATATGAACTAATATCACAGGTTCAGTGGGCTTCTTATACTTACAAGAATTTAAGGGGGAGATGAAGATTAATTGAGTTACCTCTACCAATTGATTTTAATTGGTATTAATAAACTCAGTGCGCGCCTCTTATCTATTGTTTTTTTTTTTTTTTTAGTACGAATTGCATTATAGTCAGTTACAAAAAGTTATAGTCGTTTACATCGTTAGTATGAAAGCCAATCTGTCAGGTTGCCAATCACAATAAATAAAAGGCCTGTTATAATATTATTTTGATAGCAATTGCTATTCATTTCTACATTTTTCAGCCATTTATCTTTATCATAATGATAATAATAATAATAGTAATTATTATTATCATTATTATTATTATTATATGCAGTAGGTTGGCCAGGGCACCAGCCGGCCGTTGAGATACTACCGCTAGAGTTATGGGGTCCTTTGACTGGACAGATAGTACTACATAGGACCCTTTTCTCTTGTTACGGTTCTTTCCCTTTGCCTACACAGACACCGAATAGTATGGCCTATTCTTTACTGATTCCCCTCTGTCCTCATACACCTGACAACACAGATTACCAAATAATTCTTCTTCACCCAAAGGGTTAACTACTCCACTGTAATTGTGCAGTGGCTTTACTTTCCTCTTGGTAAGGGTAGAAGAGACTCTTTAGCTATGGTAAGCAGCTCTTCTAGGAGACGGACACTCCAAAATGAAACCATTGTTCTCTAGTTTTTGGTAGTGCCATAGCCTCTGTACCACGGTCTTCCACTGTCTTGGGTTAGAGTTCTCTTGCTTGAGGGTACAATCGGGCACACTGTTCTATCTAGTTTCTCTTCCTCTTGTTTTGTTAAAGTGTTTATAGTTTATATAGGAAATATTTATTTTGATGTTACTATTCTTAAAATATTTTATTTTTCCTTATTTCTTTTATTCACTGGGCTATTTTCCCTTTTGGGGCCCCTGGGCTTATAGCATCATGCTTTTCCAACTAGGGTTGTAGCTTAGCATTTGATAATAATAATAATAATAATAATAATAATAATAATAAGGGGAGCAAGAATACCTGCAAAATATGGAGCAAATGGCGAAGTGCGTGTTATGGTATTTGACGTGCTGCCGTTGAACCTTTCTGTAGGTGTATAAAGCGATTGATGCTATGTGAGTTTTACTACACAGTGGACCTCACCTACGATGTAAACATAGTGTTGTTTTTCCATCGGGACATTCCCTGTATATATTCGTATACACACACTCACACGTACGCACACACACACGCATATATAAATATATATATATATATATATATAGAGAGAGAGAGAGAGAGAGAGAGAGAGAGAGAGATCTATATATATATATATATATATATATTATATATATATATATATATATATATGTATATATATACTGTATATGTGTAGATATATATATATATATATATATATATATATATATATACAGTATATATATATATATATATATATATATATATATATATATATATATATATATGTATGTATATATATATATATATATATACATATATATACACATATATATACATTTGTGTAGATATATATATATATATATATATATATATATATATATATATAAGTGTGTGTGTATGTATGTATGTATGTATATACAGTATATTATAGTGAACATAGATCGTATATAGCCTTCACTTCTATTTCTTTCGTTTTTGCTGTAGTTATTCATATTGTTATGAACATCTTCCCCTGTAACCACTGTTATTAGAAACGCTTTCATTATCAGCATGACATGAAAACAGCTCCAAGGAAACTCCTTGTCCACAAGCTATCCCATTCCAGGTGACTGACCTTCTCCCAGATAGCATGAGACAAATATCCTGACGACAGTATTAATCTTATATCTGCCAGAATGCTTCCTGAGGACTGGAGAAGTTATTACGGGATAGAGTGTGCCAAGTAAAACAGATTTGTGTTAGCGATCTTAAAGATTTATTAAATTTCGAAATACAAATAATACACCATAAGGTTATATTACATTTTCGTTATGTATGTTTGAACCAGAAATATCTTTTACGTCATAAGGTTATATTACATTTCCACTACGTGTGTTTGGTTGGCTTATATGTTTTGATGTTAGTTTTTTACAAGTAGCAACACTCCAGCGATGTTCGGGTATGAAAAAAATTAAATCTAAAAATACTAATTGTTGCGCGGAAGAAGTAAAGGCAGACGACATTGACGTGAAAGAAATTATTTTGGAAAAAGTTCTTTCCCCTTTGTTGTATTATTTTAAAAATACCTAGTTTCCACAGTGCGATACTGACATTATTGAAGTCTGTACTGACTTGTGTCTCTCATTCAGCACCTTTTCTATTATAGCGAAAGGGTGATATCAAGTAGGTAGCTATTTTAAGTTGAAAATTACTTTATTGTCACTCCAAAATCAAACCATTGTTCTCTAGCCTTGGGTAGTGCCATAGCTTCTGTATTATGGTCTTCCACTGTCATGGGTTAGAATTCTCTTGCTTGAGGGTACACTCGGGCACACTATTCTATCGTGTTTCTCTCCCCTTGTTTTGTTAAAGTTTATATAGTTTATATAGGAGATAATTTATTTTAATGTTGTTCTCCTTAAAATATTTTTCCTTGTTTCCTTTCCTTACTGGGCTATTTTCCTTTTAGGAATCCCTAGGTTTTTAGCATCCTGATTTTCCATTTAGGGTTGTAGCCTAGCAAGTAATAATAATAATAATAATAATAATAATAATAATAATAATAATAATAATATGACCATGAGGGAAGCAATAATAGTTACGGCATTTTTCAAAAGGTCTCGATTTTGATACGGAGATTGGAATCCCGACTAAGCTTCTGAAGTCGGGAAATATCAAGAGACTCTTTGCTCTGTAATGTGGAATGAAAGCGTAAGGGTTGTGCGTTATTGATTATATTAACATAATCGAAACGATGAATAAAAAAGTTAATGGCGTTAGTTTTTGGGTAGGAAGATAATAGGATCAACATCCGATAACTTGATAATGTATGATTTGATCTCCAGAGATTGGAAGTTTTAGGAAAATTGTTTCCCAAAGAATCTCATTATTATTATTACTAATGTATGCGACCTGTCGAAAATGACAGCTAAATATTTAGATAGATATGTACACTACCTTTTTCTCGTACCCTAGGGACGGTGAGAGACCTTGTACTTATAGGGATGGCTATGCCGCTAAAGCGTTTCAGGATATATATATATATTTTTGGGCTCAAGCCATGTCGTCCTGATGGAAGTTCCTATAGGGTAGCTTCCTAGGGTATATTACAACTACGGCGATATTCCCAGAGAATTTACCTTAAGGTACCAGAATTCTAACTCCTGGAGCGAGTATCCCTCGTGAAAGGGATATCGCGACATATCAGAGGACGTATTCTAGACACGCCACATGGCAATCTACATCCTGGACAGAGATTTCGTCTCGTAGGAGGTGATTGGCGAGATACGAATTCGGGAAAGAAAAAGGGGAGCCGCTCCCAAGGCTTCCCTATCCTCCGATTCGTATGCGTGCCTGGCGCCATCTGTATTCCTTTTTGCGTAGCTTAACAACTCGGTGTTTTTTCCTGTTTTTCTCGCAAATCTTGGATTTATTCTACTTTTCATGGCTTCTCCGTCTTCGTCGGCCTCTGATAAGTTGAGTATAGTGTCTTTTATGTATAAATGTAGGCTCTTGTTAAAATTTTGAGTGATTAATAGGATTAATCTTTGATACAAGAGCCGTAGCCTACCAGAGGCGTCTTGGACGCTGTCGCTCGCTAGGTATAAATTAGTTAGTCAGAGCGACATTCCTGGTTGTTTTGCTTTAATAAATTTTAGCTATTTAGCATTACATAGGATTTCCTTTCGTGCTTAGTATTATTTGGCGAAGTATTCGCCATTCTGGCCTACGCTAGGCCATGTAGCCTAGTCGTTTGGTCCTAGTACTTCATGCATGATTATGGTTTTTCCGAGTGTAATTAAAATTTTATTGAAGCTTTAGGCTATATTTTATACATTTTAGACTGTGTGGAATATTTCCAAGATAGTATACGAGTGAGTTTCGGTGATTTAGGTAATCGATTCTCTTGGTGCCTAGGCTAGTTGCTTATGGAGCCTTAGTATACTTTATCATACTCCCCGGTTGCTTTCTTTTCTTCGGAGAAGGTATGCAATCCCTTTCCCTCTGTTTAAGCCTTGGGCTTATCCCTAAGTGGTTTTTTCCGAATTTATTTTCGATAAAACTATACTAGGGTGTTACTGTACCTTCCTGTTCCTGTAGTTATGGTTCAAGAGGGACAGAACAACAGAGTTTTTTAGTCTGAGTCTGTGTTGTCTGGCTTGGGGCTGAGTCCCCCTCGCTGACCTAACACAGACAAAGGGAGCTTAGCTCCCTTAGGTCACTACCGAAGGTTTCTGTGGATATGATTCCTTCTTTTGTGATCTACCAGACTAGTCCTTGTTGCTGTTCTCGGGGGAGGATAAGTTCTTTCCCTGGGAGTAGCAACGCCTTCCTTGCTTTGGTGCTCTGGGAGCTGGCAAGTATTGCTGGCCTTTCCCCTTAGATCTCCCTTAGGCTAAGATAAGTTTCTTGGCTGCGGGTGATCTGTCACTAAAGCAAGGTTGGCAGGACCCTCTTTTCCCTTCCCCCTCTTTCTTCGTAATGGCCGAGCCATTACTGTACTGTACGTCGTTCTACATCTGGACCTAGTATAGGTTAGGATGTGGAATTGACTCAGCCCCTTGCCGGCCGGCAGAGTTGCTGGCCGGCAGGGGTCTTACTGTACTGTACGTCGTTCTACATCTGGACCTAGTATAGGTTAGGATGTGGAATTGACTCAGCCCCTTGCCGGCCGGCAGAGTTGCTGGCCGGCAGGGGTCTTACTGTACTGTACGTCGTTCTACATCTGGACCTAGTATAGGTTAGGATGTGGAATTGACTCAGCCCCTTGCCGGCCGGCAGAGTTGCTGGCCGGCAGGGGTCTTACTGTACTGTACGTCGTTCTACATCTGGACCTAGTATAGGTTAGGATGTGGAATTGACTCAGCCCCTTGCCGGCCGGCAGAGCTGCTGGCCGGCAAGGGTCTTATGTTTTCGAGTGCTGCCCGGACCTCTCTTGGTCCCTCATCCATGCCTGCCGGCAGAGCCAGACGGCATTGGTCAGGAAGCCTGAATTAGTTTCTCCCCTTCCTTATATGCACTCTTTCGGTTGCCAGGCTTGGAGGTAGTGTACACTCTTATCCCGGCATCCATTCTATTTTTCTTCTAGTGCTGTACCTGACCCGGCTGCCGGCCTCGGGCAGGTGTAGTCCTCTGGTTCTTTTGCTGCCGGCTGGCATCGGTCTTGTACCTTTGCCGGCCGGCTTATGTCAGCCCTTGTCTGCCGGTCACCAAGAGTGTGGCCGGCAGCTGGGTACTACCTTGTGTAGTTGTTGGCCGGCAGCCATTGCCGGCCAACATTGGCTGTTACCGGCCGGCAGTTGCTGCCGACCGGCACAGGCATTTGAACCAGAGTGCTGCCGCCCTATAGCTGTTAAGTAGTATACTTTAAAGCTAGTTGTGGTGTGTGCCGGCCGGCAAAGGCAGGCCGGCACACATCCCCCTATACTGTACTAGTATTCTTCAGTATAACATATACAGTAAGAAGAAAACTATGGTAAGGGTTTTGGTACAGCACTGTGTCTTCTAACACTATTGTGTTTTCTTGCACATCCCTTTGCTGTTGCCCTACAGATAGAAAGCTGAGTTCTTTCCTGTCTATTATCCAGGATTTTAAAATCATTGCTTAGGTGTGAGCTCCACCTGTTTCCTCTGGAAACCTTGCATTGGTTACTCTAGAAGAGATAAACCATTTTGATTTTATTATCTGGAAGGCTGCAACAATGGGTTGTGAGGGAAACACAAGTGTGTGTCTTTCCTTTCTGAATTGTTATGCTATACTATGCATATCCAGTGATACATAGTTCACTTGATACTCATGGAAATTTCTTCTCTTTACAGAAGGACACTCCGAAGTGGGGAAGTGCTTTCTGCAACGTCAGCAGCAAGAACCTCTGCGGACATGAGTTTTGTAGGAGACACGCAGCATACGCTGTCTCCAAGGATGATCTCCGGTATTGGGACCCTCAGGTATGTACTGTGCGCACTAACCTGATTACTGAGACCTTTAATTCCCCTAGGACAGAGGAATCAAGGGATATAGCTAGGAAGAAGCTTCGTACCTGGGTAAGGGGCTTCCAAAAAAACACTTCTGGCCCTTATCTTCCAAGTGAGAAGATGAGGGTGTATCTTTTCCCTAAGGCATCAGCTGATGCAGTGATTCCCCAGCCTCAAGAGGAGATCCCCTAAGTTCAGATCCAGGTGGATGCTGAAGTCGCGGTTGCGATGCAAGACATCCAGTTAGATGACAGGATGTCTGATGTGAACGGGTGTCAGGAGGAAGACCTCCTGGCAGAAGCCCAGGATGAAGTTCAAGTCCCAGACGTTGTAGAGGTAGACGTCGTCGAGGTGTCGGCTACTCCGGCTCAGATTCCGGAGCCTATTCCCTCTACATCGGCCGGTCTCCCAGTAGAGCTGGGACAGGCCCTCTCTTCTATTGTTGGAATGATCCAACAAATGCAGAAGGAGAATCAGGAGAAGGCGGCTGCAATGGAACTGCGAATGCAGTGCCTTGCAGAATCACATAGGCCCCAGAAAAAGCTCAATGTGAAAGACCTTCCCTTGTGCTCAGATGCTAACCCATGGAGGTATGCTGAGCACATGCCGATGACGACTGGAAAGATCGTCATCTCGGATAAGCTGGGCTCAGTTCCCCTGGAGGAGGTGGAATTCTAGCCCAGCAAGGCATCATATCCGGACTGTTATGTCCGGCTGAGGAAGGAACCAGCTTCAAAGGAGGAGACAGAGCCGAAGGAGGTCATAGTGATGGACCATGCTAAGGCTCAAGCTCTACTTTCATCCTCGATGAAAGAGAGGGGCTTCTCTAACTCAAAGGTAGCCGTATTGAATAGGAAGCTCCCTTCCTTTGTGTCCTCGCCTACTAGAGCCTTCCCCTTTTTACAGAAAGGGTTTCTGGCTGTACTAAAAGCAGTCGAGGCCGGCAAGTCTTGCCCCTCCCTAGAGGAGTGTAAACCCTTGTCGCTGGCCCTGCCTATGGACCACAAAGACTGGAAGGACGTCCATCTTACGTTCTCAGTTGGAAAGTTGGAGGCTGATATTGCCGGACGTCAGTTCGGCAAGGACCTCCCTAAGCTGTCTGACTTTCTTTTGCGAAGTGAGTTCGATACAAAAGAAAGACTGACTGCTTCAATGTCTCTTCAGACTACTCTCGAGACGATGGCAAGTGACCCCAAGGTCCATGAAATGTTCATGGTAGTGGCCAAGTCTCATCTGGCCACAGTGACGAAGGACCTTTATGGCTTCGTCAAGGCAAGGAGAGCTTGTAGGAAGTTCGTGTTTACCTCGGCTACGGTGAGGCACGAGCCAAAGAAACTAATCTCCTCCAACATTTGGGGAAAAGACCTTTTCCCTACCGACTTGGTCAAAGAAGTTGTTGATAAGGCCGCCTTGGAGAATAGAAACCTTCTCCAGAAGTGGGGCCTGGCTATCAAAAGAAAGTCTTCCCCGGATGAGGGTCCTCAACCAAAGAGGAAGACTATGAGGACTAGGCTACCGTCTCGGCCAGCCAAGCCTCTTAGACAGCAACAGCAACTGCAATTGCCATTGCCCCCAGTGCCCCAGATCGTGGCACAAACCCCGACCACTTTTCAGTGGGTACCCCAGGCCGTGTCGACACAGTCCACGGCATTCACCCCAGCGTTCGAAGGGCAGTCTACTTCCTTTCGAGCAAAGCCTAGAGGAGCAGCCAGAGGCTCGTCTAGACGCCCCTCAAGGGGAAGGGGATTCAGGGGTGGTTGTGGTCAGGAAGGCAAGACCTCAGGACGGCAGTCCAAGTGAGGTGATACCGGTAGGAGGGAGACTTCTGAAATTTCGGGATCGGTGGACCTTCGATCCCTGGGCCCACAGCCTACTCAAGAATGGACTGGGCGGGAGCTGGTACAGCACTCCACCCCCGTGCCTTCGGTTTTTCCAACACTCCACCCCCGTTATGGAGGAGTACGTTCAAGAACTGTTGGAGAAAAAAGGTGATCCGAAGGGTGAAGCCCATCAATTTCTAAGGGAGGCTGTTTTGTGTTCCCAAGAAAGACTCGGAAAAGCTCAGAGTCATTCTGGACTTGTCGCCACTCAACAAGTTCATAGTGAATTGCAAATTCAAAATGCTAACACTGCAACACATAAGGACCTTACTGCCCAAGAGGGCATATTCCGTCTCTATAGACTTGTCAGACGCCTATTGGCACATTCCAATTAGCCATCGACTCTCCCCCTACCTAAGGTTCAGGCTACAACGAAGACTATACGCCTTCGGAGCCATGCCATTCGGGCTAAACATAGCCCCAAGGATTTTTACGAAGCTTGCGAGCGTAGCTCTCAAACAATTACGCCTAAAGGGAATTCAGGTAGTAGCCTACCTGGACGACTGGTTGGTGTGGGCAGCATCCGAGACAGAATGCTTGCAAGCTTCCAGTCAAGTGATCCAGTTCCTAGAGTACCTAGGCTTCAAGATCAACAGAAAAAGTCTCGACTTTCTCCATCTCAAAAGTTCCAGTGGCTGGGAATCCACTGGGACCTTTTGTCACACCGTTTCTCCACCCCGGCGAAGAAAAGGAAGGAGATAGCGGGTTCTGTCAAGAGACTTCTAGATTCCGAAAGGATATCAAGACGCGAGCAGGAGAGGGTACTGCGCTCTCTCCAGTTTGCTTCGGTGACAGACCCAGTGCTAAGAGCACAGCTAAAGGATGCAATCGGAGTTTGGAGAAGTTATGCATCAAACGCGCGAAGAGATCTGAGAAGACCAGCCGCTTCGGCTAAGTACTCTTCTCAGGCCTTGGTCCCAAGCCAGACATCTAAAGAAGTCGGTTCTTCTTCAGCCACCTCCCTCGTCGGTGACGATTCACTCAGACGCCTCGAAGGAGGGATGGGGAGGTCACTCTCATCGGAAAAAAGTCCAGGGGACTTGGTCCAAGCTATTCAAGACCTTTCACATAAAACTTTCTAGAAGCTAGGGCAGTGCTCCTTACCTTAAAGAAAGTCTCCCCGCGTCACTCGATCCACATAAGGTTGGTGATAGACAGCGAGGTAGTTGTGAGATACTTTAATCGACAAGGATCGAGGTCACCACCTCTCAACCAGGTGATGTTGGCCATCTTCCGATTGGAGGAAAAGAAGAAGTGGTACCTGTCGGCAGTTCACCTTCAAGGAGTC
This sequence comes from Palaemon carinicauda, assembly GCF_036898095.1. Taxonomy (NCBI): domain Eukaryota; kingdom Metazoa; phylum Arthropoda; class Malacostraca; order Decapoda; family Palaemonidae; genus Palaemon; species Palaemon carinicauda. Next base: position 14,327,528 of record NC_090737.1, read on the forward strand.
CGCAATGTGACAGCGGACGCTCTATCCAGGTTCACACCGATAGAGTCGGAATGGTCCTTAGACGCAGGATCATTCTCCTTCATTCTGAATCAGTCCCAGAACTGCAGATAGACCTCTTTGCGACGAAAGACAACAAGAAGTTGCCCCTGTACGTGCCCCGTACGAGGACCCCTTAGCGGAAGCAGTGGACGCGATGTCCCTCGACTGGAACAGATGGTCCAAGATTTATCTGTTCCCTCCTCACAACCTTCTGTTGAGGGTCCTCAACAAACTGAGATCCTTCAAGGGGTAGCGGCAATAGTGGCCCACAAGTGGCCGAGCAGCGTGTGGTTCCTCCTGGCATTGGAACTGTAGCTGAAGTTTGTACCACTACCAGATCCAGTTCTGACCCAGCGAGTCCAGAAGTCAACTGTCTGCGCTTCATTACAGAAAACCCGGACCCTGCAGCTCATGATTTTCTCTCCCTAGCGGTGAGAAAGCGTTTCGGGATTTCGAAAGCCAGTATAGACTTCCTTGAGGAATATAAGTGCAAATCTACTAGAAGGCAATATGAGTCATCTTGGAGAAAATGGGTGGCCTTTTGTCAAGGCGAAGAATCCGCAGGAGATCTTGACAGACTTCTGCTTATCTTTCTTCTCCACCTCCATGGTCAAGGATTGGCAGCGAACACGATTTCAGCGTGTAAGTCTGCTTTGACAAGACCCATTCTATATGCCTTCCAGGTCGACCTAGGTAACGAGATCTTTAATAAAGTCCCGAAAGCCTGTGCTAGGCTCAGACCTTCAGCACCTCCAAAGCCCATTTCATGGTCTTTAGACAAGTTCTTCATTTCGCTTCTCTGTTGAGCAATGAAGAGTGTGCGTTAAAGGATTTGACACAAAAAGTTATTTTCCTATTTTGCACTCGCGTCCGGGGCCAGGGTTAGTGAGATTGTAGCCTCTCGAGAGAGGCAGGTCGTGTTCAGTTCCTGGATGGGGGAGAACTGAACCTGTTTCCGGATCCTACGTTTCTCGCCAAGAATGAGTTACCCACCAACAGGTGGGGTCCCTGGAGAATCTGCCCTCTGAAAGAAGATGCATCTCTATGTTCAGTAGAATGCCTAAAGGTCTATCTTCATAGAACTTCAGACTTCAAGGGTGGTCAACTATTCAGGGGAGAAACATCAGGCTCAAATTTATCTCTGAATCAACTCAGAGCGAAAATCACATATTTTATTCGCAGAGCGGATCCTGACAATACACCCGCAGGTCACGATCCGAGGAAAGTTGCCTCATCCTTAAATTTCTTTAATTGTATGGATTTTGAACATCTCCGTTCATACACTGGCTGGAAGTCTTCCAGAGTGTTCTTTCGCCACTATGCGAAGCAAGTAGAGGAACTAAAAGAGATCTGTGGTAGCAGTGGGTCGCGGTGTTAACCCTACTGTTTAACTCTGCGAGGAACAGTGGTCTTAATTGGGACGATTAATTCCAGGGTGAGTGTGTAGTTACATACTGTACTACAAACTAAGTGAGGGCACTGTGTTGCCCATGCAGACTGTTCCATTTCCGAAGGTGAACCTAGCATAAGTGCAGACATATGTGCCGAGCGTTTCTAACGCTAATGTCATTGATTTGTAATACAGGCTTTTATGACTTTGATACCTCGGTATCTTAAAAGTGGCATCTAATGTTTTTTCTTTCAGACAAACAAGCTCTGTTTACTATCATACTTATGCTTAAAGTTTTGGGTTATCCTCTTCTTATGTATATATATATATATATATATAATTGTGGTTAACCTGTCTATTTATTGCCTGTCAATAATCTGGTTCTTGAGAACCTTGCGTCTCCTTCACCTGTGTCAATTTATTGGTATAATTGAGCATTCATTCTATGTACCTTATCTGGGATAATTCTAATAGAATTGTTCCTTTATGCAAGCTATGTTGCATTGGTTTTCCTCCTATGCGGATATAAAACCTTTGTCCAATACAAGTATTGTGCGGAGAACTGGTCGATATTTCATATTGACGCAGTGGTTCTTTACAAACTATGCTTTACTTAATATAGGGCGAGACCACTATATTAGCTTGCCTAGTATTCATACATAGGTATATGTACTCTTCGAGACTTTTCCAGAGTCTAGTAGGACTCTTCCCTGTAGGGGGCAGGAAGCTCTAACATAGTTTATAGTTAGTTGAAAAGATGTATAACGGTAACATCTTAGGTCTCTAGGTCTAGTCGAACGGGAAAAAATTACCTCCGGGGAGTACGGCACGTTCTGAGAATCCACAGATACAGTAATGCTCTGGTACACTTCCATCAGGACGACATGGCTTGAGCCCAAAAAAACGGATTTTGAGCGAAGCGAAAAATCTATTTTTGGGTGAGATGGCCATGTCGTCCTGATGGACCCGCCCTTGCCTTTCTAAGAAAGGGCTGTAGGACCCCTCCCTACATACAGTATCTGTAGCACCTCGTGTACGCTACAAGGAATACAGATGGCGCCAGGATTGGCGCCAGGCACGCATACGAATCGGAGGATAGGGAAGCCTTGGGAGCGGCTCCCCTTTTTCTTTCCCGAATTCGTATCTCGCCAATCACCTCCTACGAGACGAAATCTCTGTCCAGGATGTAGATTGCCATGTGGCGTGTCTAGAATACGTCCTCTGATATGTCGCGATATCCCTTTCACGAGGGATACTCGCTCCAGGAGTTAGAATTCTGGTACCTTAAGGTAAATTCTCTGGGAATATCGCCGTAGTTGTAATATACCCTAGGAAGCTACCCTATAGGAACTTCCATCAGGACGACATGGCCATCTCACCCAAAAATAGATTTTTCGCTTCGCTCAAAATCCGTTATATATATATATATATATATATATATATATATATATATATTTATATATATGTATACATATATATACATATATATATATACATATACATATATATATATATATATATATATATATATATATATATATATATATATATAAAACCAGGCACTTGATTTTGGTTTTATGGGGAATATTATCAATATCAGCAGTGAACCGGCGACCTGAATTGGAAAAGCCAAACTCTACAGGCCAACTGTCTCCCACCAGGGAAAGTAGCCAAGTGCGCAAAAGAAATAGGCCATAGAAGTAAAGAATAAATTAGTAAATGGCAATAAAAAACAATATAGCAAGATAGATAGAAATTTGAAATAGATAAATAGAATATAAGCCATGAAAAGAGATTTATGTCAGCCTTATCAACTGAAAATAATTTTCAATAAGATTAATCTGCATAAATTCCATTGATTCAATTATTGGAATAAGCAGATTATTCCACAAATTGGTCCCAGCTTTAATGAAACTTCTAGAATACTGTGTACTGAGGAGCCTGATGAAATACTTCACTCTCGTAACGTAATTAACTGTATACGGTTTATTACATACGCAGTTTAAAGATTACTCATGAATGGCAGTGGCAAGAGACAGTGACATTGCCCTAGCAAGCAGTATAATGCCTTAGCAAGCAGGACAATGCCCTAGAGTCTGACCATATATATATATATATATATATATATATATATATATATGTGTGTGTGTGTGTGTGTGTGCATACATATATATATATATATATATATAAATATATATATATATATATATATATTATATATATATATATATATATAATCTATATATATAGATATATATATAGATACATATATATATATATATATTATATATATATATTATATATATATATATCTATCTATCTATATATATATATATATATATATATATATATATATATATAAATATATATATATATACAGTATATACATATGTATGATCAGTGGCCCAAGCTCCCTCTCCACCCAAGGTGGGACCAGGGAGGCTGGGCAATGGATGTTGATGACTCAGAATTATGAAAAGTCTAAGACAACAAGCGCAAAGATCTAATTGAACTAGAATGCCAGATGTTAATATTCATAACAGGGAAAATTAATTTAATAGACCTCAAGTTTTTGTCCGATAAGTTAATATGATAAATATCTGATGATCACTACATAGAAGAAAAAAAATATTCAAGACATGGCAGAATAAATTCATTGAAATATTTCCTCCGTTTAGACTGGTCACCAGAAATCTCGAAACTTTGCCAATTTGCTAATCTTTTAGTGAAATTAAAGAAGAGACATATTGGTTAAGTTTCTCAGACGTTAATTTATAATCAAGAATCACACCTAGAATTTTAAATGTTCTATCTGTATGTAGTTGAGTAAAAAATTTTAATGTGTGGATAATCCATTGTCTTTAACCAAAGTACAATCATACTTAAAGTTTGTTAAGGTTAGTTTTTATCAAACCCCCCCCCCACTAATTTAAGTTACATTCCTGTTAAGGGATTGAGCAATTATAGTTCTGTAATTAACTGTCACTGTCTACAAAGGCTACAAGTTCCAAAAGGTTTAGGTTTCGTAGGGAGTTTGTTTGATCCGTGTACCTTACGTGGTGCACAGTAAGCTATACTAAAATGCCATTACAGGATCTCCTACAGCTGCACCTCATTACTGAATGGCCTCCCAAGACCTAAGAGAGACAGGAGGAATAGCGTATCCTGTTGGTATCCAAATTTGATTTTTTTTTTTTTTTTTTTTTTTTTTTTTTTTTTTGATAACAAATATATTTTATGAACCAGCGGATTACTGCTACCTTCTAAAAGTAGCATTCTGATTTTATTACAAGAGTGAAAAGTCTTAGCATTGAATACGTCAACCATCAAGTGCTTGCAGACGCTTGACTTATCATCAACGTTGTTATGTGCAATAAGAAATGTCAACACGGGAAGAGGTGACCTCATTAGCTAATCTGATTCCACCAGTAAATCTGTTAATTTTGATTTTAGATTTTGCAAGTGGGTGTGATTCGTGACTTTTCATCATGACGAACTAAAGCTACTCGTGACTAGTTTAGGAATATAGACTGAAAGGAAACAAATAGTCTCCTCTCTCTCTCTCTCTCTCTCTCTCTCTCTCTCTCTCTCTCTCTCTCTCTCTCCTTGGGGGGGGGGGGTAAATCTGATAAAGATGATACCGACAGCTTTACATTGCACATTAATATAATGAATTGACGACGGAAATTCCTGCAGAGTGGCAACCTTCCGCTGCCATAAGAACAGCATAACTTCTCTGGAAATGAGAGGAGAGAGAGAGAGAGAGAGAGAGAGAGAGAGATTGTTGCTGCCTTCATTCTGAGGTCAATATTCTATCAGTGATTTGGTGCGTTAAAATATTTAGTTATTTATTTCTTCGTTAAATTACAAAAACTGGAAAAGAAAATGAGAGAGAGAGAGAGAGAGAGAGAGAGAGAGAGAGAGAGAGAGAGAGAGAGAGAGAGAGAGAGAGAGAGAGAGAGAGAGAGATAGTGTTGCCGCCTTCATTCTAAGGTTAATATAATATCAGAGATTTAGTACTTTAAGATATCATGTTATTAATTTGTTCGTTAAATCACAAAACCTAGAAAAGAGAGAGAGAGAGAGAGAGAGAGAGAGAGAGAGAGAGAGAGAGAGAGAGAGAGAGAGAGAGAGAGAGAGACTATTATCGAAGTGAGTTTACTTGACAGGCTGTTAACGTAAATAACTAGAAATTGTTCTCGTAACGTAGAGAGCACTTCGCTGCACGATAAAAATGCACTGGTCTTATTATATGCAAAACGCGCAATAAACTCCTAAAGGAGATATTGACCGTAAGTTCCTCTTATATTCAAGTTTTTTTTTTTTATTATCCATAACGAAAGTTTTGTTATTATCTCTTCCTTTCTTATAAACTTAGCTCTGAATGTTTATCGTTATTATGTGGCCAAAGCAAATGTTTTTAGGTCCATTCTAAATAGAGCGTCGATGGCATTGCCCATTCAAATGTTTTATATCTGTTCATTGTTCGTTTATTATATTGAAGTATGAATATGATATTGAGATGCAGTAAGGAGAGAGAGAGAGAGAGAGAGAGAGAGAGAGAGAGAGAGAGTCTTTTCATGCAGTCTATCGTTAATAGACTAGAGAAATTTAGTGCTTCAAGATACTGTTTAATTTATTTGTTCAGGTTTCAAAAATTGGAAAGGAGAGAGAGAGAGAGAGAGAGAGAGAGAGAGAGAGAGAGAGAGAGAGAGAGAGAGAGAGAGTCGCCTCATGCAGTCTATCGTTAAGAGACTGTAGAGAAATTTAGTGTTTCAAGATACTGTCTAATTTATTTGTTCGTTAAGTTACAATATTTGGAAAGGAAGAGAGAGAGAGAGAGAGAGAGAGAGAGAGAGAGAGAGAGAGAGAGAGAGAGAGTCGTCTCTTGCAGTCTATCGTTAATAGACCAGAGAAATTTAGTGCTTCATGATACTGTCTAATTTATTTGTTCGTTAAGTTACAAAATTTGTAAAGGAAAATAGAGAGAGAGAGAGAGAGAGAGAGAGAGAGAGAGAGAGAGAGAGAGAGAGAGAGAGAGAGAGGGTGATTTGAGGGT
>NC_090737.1:14334515-14344515 GCF_036898095.1 Palaemon carinicauda
TATGATATGACCTCTTTAACAAACGACATCACGTAATCGGAAATACAGTAAAGAAAAATATGAATATCAAATATCCCTTCCATAAATCACTATAATTAAAGGTCTGACAATGCCCCATTATCAGATATTCTTGTTTTAAGGGAGCCTATATTTATCATTTGTTCCAGTAGATGTAATGCCACGTTATTTATGGCGTTCTTTTTATAAACAAAAGGCGAGTATGGCGTACAAACACCAGCCTATTGTCCATGTGCTGATTATAATCTATTTCTCTCAGAGCTCATCATTATGTTTTCGTTTGCTTTTTATTTTGCTTATTTTTTTTCTGCAGTTTTCGGATAGTTATTATGATTTTATTTTTATTTTTTTTTATTTTTCATTTTTTTTTTTTTTTTTTTTTTTTTTTATAGTTATCATGCCATACATATTGATCGTTTCCTACCGTGATATGTTCCTTATACGGAATAATTGTAGTGAACGTTCTATTATGACAGCTTTTATAATAATATCGATTAGGAGACGAGGAAAGTAGCACTACTATATAATTATTATTATCCTCGAATGATTCCCCAGCGTTAGAATTCTCTCACTTATTCTATATCAAGGGATTCTTTGCTCGCTTGATCACCTCCCGGATGATCTGTTTCCGGTCTTACATCGTTTCACTCTACTTCATTCCTCTGTAATCTTAGGTAGTGCCATAGCCTCTGTACCATGGTCTTCCACAGTCTTGGGTTAGAGTTCTCCTGCTTGAGGGTACACTAAGGTACACTATTCTATCTTGTTTCTCTTCCTCTTGTTTTGTTAAAATTTTTATAATTTAAATAAGAAATATTCATTTTTATGTTGTTACTGTTTTTCCAATATTTTATTTTTCCTTGTTTCCTTTCCTCACTGGGCTATTTTCCCTGTTGGTGCCCCTGGGCATATAGTATCCTGCTTTCCCAACTAGGGTTGTAGCCTAGCAAGTAATAATAATAATAATAATAATAATAATAATAATAATAATTTTCCTTAAACCAACGGGACGGACAAGATCTAATGGTCTTGCCTACCCCATATCTAAAGAAAAAAAAAATAAGAGGAAAGTTTGGTTGTCATTAACCTCGAAAGAAAGCGATACAGAGGGCTGGTCATTTTTGTTCCTTCATTAAAGAGTATTTCAGCTTCTCTGGTGGTAAATTTAAAGCAGAAAATATCATAGTGGTCTGGGATACCAAAAGCAAAAAGGGCATTCCAAAGCTTTCTGTGAATTCTGGAAGAAAGAAGAGGTGGTGTTTCTGGTGTTACGAGGAACTCTTCTCATATACCAAACAAAATGATGAATAGAGATTATATCTGCTAAAGAGAGACACAGACGACCCCCTGTGGCAAAGAGAAAGAAGATCGAGAGAAGAGAGAAGGGAAGATTCTCTTATCAGATGCATTGGCCTTTTTTCTCTCTTATCTAGGGGAAAGATAAATGCAGAAGACCCTCGTACCTGAGAACGATATTTGAAAGACGATTCATGAGGCCATCGAACAGGTTTCTATGGGGAATGATGGAAATCTTTTCCTCTATGTAAATAGTATATCAAATTTCCCAGTAGCTGTTTTAGCCAGCTGTACTGTGTAAACCTCTTCTTGACAAGTTTTAGGTAACTCAAATTCTCTAAATGTTGACAAAATGAATTGCTTAATTACAATTTCCTAAAAGTAATTGAAGGATTAAATGGATGAGGAGGAGACAGAATATAATTGGAACTCCTGGAAGCATTTAATTTGACTCGTTTGCAGAATCATATATTTTCAAATTTCAGTTATTGTATTTCCATAATCCGGGTCAGAATAAACTCTTCCTTGGTTGGATGTAATTTTTACATATCCTTTAAAAGCTCCCTTCCTTTCCACAGTTATCCTTACATTAAGGGGTCGGTTGCACGATGAGACCTCTCCATTGCCTTTTATCAAAGGCATCCTCTTCCATCAAACCTCTTCTCTCCATATCATCCTTCACCTTATCCTTTTGAAAACTCCCTTCTTTTCCACCGTTGTCCTTAAATTAACGGGTCGGTTACCTGATGAGCCCTCCCCAATGCCTTCTATCAAAGGCACCCTCTTCCAGCAGACCTCTTCTCTCCATATCATCCTTCACCTTATCCTTTTGAAAACTCCCTTCTTTTCCACCGTTATCCTTACATTAAGGGGTCGGTTGCATGATGACCCCTCTTCAATGCCTTCTATGAAAGGCATCCTCTTCCACCAAACCTATTCTCTCCATATCATCCTTCACCTTATCTCGCCATATGTAGGTTTTCCTTTTAAAAACCCATACTAGCCAAGGTTCTCCTGCACGTGTAAACTTTGCCTCCAGTTCATTGCTCCTTTTTGGAAGAAGCCATCCACATTTCCTTTATTGGGTGATAAATATAACCTAAAGACATATGAAGCGCTGTTAGGGCTGCATTATATATCACTATAAATAGTTCATTAAGCTTTATTACACGATTAACCTTTAATGAAGCTCGGTTATCATGCACAATGAAATTGTAATTAAGAGACAGAAGTGAAATGATGAAAGGTGCGGTCTAATTTCCAGAAATGTTCACTCAACGTAGAGCGAGAAATATGATAAAAGTCGCCAGCAGCTGACTCTAATAAATAACAGTGACTATGCTGGAAGGCCAGCTTTTGTGAAAATGAACCTAATATATTTTCCGGATAAGACAAAAGACGTTTAAAAAAGTGTTCCATAATTTGGAAAATAAGTTGCTTTGTTTTTCATTTTATGATTGTCTCTTATATCTCTTTCATCATCATCATTTCCTCCTACGCCTATTGACACAAAGGGCCTCGGTTAGATTCCGCCAGTCGTCTCTATCTTGAGCTTTTAATTCAATACTTCTCCATTTATCATCTCCTTCGCGCTTCATAGTCCTCAGTCATGTAGGTCTGGTTCTTCCAACTCTTCTAGTGTCTTTCGGAGCCCAGCTGAACGTTTAGTGAACTAATCTCTCTTGGGGAGTGCGGAGAGCATGGAAAACCGTCTCCATCTACCCCTCATCATGATCTTATCCACATATGTCTTAAGAGACACGAATTCTTCTTTTTCTTTTTCTTCTTTTGCAGGCCTGGAACGTGAACTCTTTTCCAGTACCGACAGCCGACTTTTTGGAATCAATTCAAAACTTCCATTGAAAAGAGCCTGACCCAGTCAGCCATGGGTTCAGTGGGTGGTCTTTCCACTGAAGTTCATTGTCATAAAAGGAATTTTTTCGGGTTTCCAAGTGCTATAAGTTTTAAGTATGGGTTATTTTACCACCAGTCGGCGAAGCGAGGTCAAACGCCATCTTGGCCAAAGACTCACTTCAAAGTCTTTTTGGTCTTCATTCTTTATAGATTACGACTTGGGTGTTACAAAGAAAATTAAAACCACTGACAAAGAACGAGTTCCTCACACCAGGTATTTCCTAACGAGGGTTCCTGCGCCGGGCCAACTTTGTTAATGAAGTTTGAGCTGTTCCTTGCTTCTTTTATCTTTTAAACAAATTATCTTGACCAGAAATTACTTTTAGGAACTTCTGCATTCATGTACAGTTGGGGGGAGAAATTGTTTTCCTTCGCTTGGATGTCAGTTCTTTATAAAGAAACTAATCTGAATTTTAGAGAATTCATCTTTAAAGGTTTTGGATAATCTCTCGCAGCATTAACTCCGTGACCGTGACTAAAGCAAGTGATGGTGTAAAAAATTCGCTTAGCATCAAGATAGCTCTCTCTCTCTCTCTCTCTCTCTCTCTCTCTCTCTCTCTCTCTCTCTCTCTCTGTATATATATATATATATATATATTATATGTATATATTTATATATATATATATGTATATATTTATATATATGTATATATTTATATATATGTATATATTTATATATATATATATATATATATATATATGTATGTACGTATATATATATATCTATATACATACATATATATATATATATATATATATAAATATATATATATATATATATATATATATATATATATATATATATATATATATCTCCTGTTTATACCCGGTGATTTTCCGTCAATACTTCTTAATACTCTCTCTCTCTCTCTCTCTCTCTCTCTCTCTCTCTCTCTCTCTCTCTCTCTCTCTCTCTCTCTCTCTCTCGCTTGAATGTCATGTATTTCAATACAAATGTAATTAAGATAATTATAAAGAGGCAATCGGTATTACAATGTGAAAAAGATGAACACGGAATATCCCTTCCATAAATCACTATGATTAAAAGCCAGAATCTGTCAGGGGCGGACGCAATACGCAATGACTCAGGACAATTTTTTACACCTGGGAAAAATTACACCAAAAAAAAAAGAAAAAAAAAAAAGGTGGGGTACATTAATAGTAATAAATCAGCTACTCGCCAGATCAAACATATAAATCAGAGATGTGTTGGTCAGCAAAGACATCCGATATGTGACATCAGCCAAGTACATATCAGCGATCAGGGTTTAAACTCGAGCATGTGCCATGTGGCCATCACCTTAAATGCTGCTTGCTTTTTACCTTAGATTACCTTAAAACTTTTTCAAATTTCCTTAAATTTAGGTCTGTGTCTTCTTCAATTGCACAAAAAACTGGCTTATTGAGAAAGTCTTACAAGATTTTCGGTGATCAATCTATTCTGAAGAAGTGTTTTAATTCTTTCATTCTACCTTGTTTTGAGTATTGTTCTCCTGTCTGGTGTTCAGCTGCTGATTCTCATCTTAATTTGTTGGACAGAAACTTAAGGTCTATTAAATTTCTTATTCCTGATCTAGATATTAATCTTTGGCACCGTCGTTCAATTAGTTCATTATGCATGTTGCATAAGATTTTTCATAACTTACCATCCTTTACATTCAGACATTCAGATCTCCCTGAACAATTCTATCCTGTTCGTAATACTAGGCAGGCAGTTAATTCTAATAGCCAGGCCTTCTCCATCATGAGGCTCAATACTATACAGTATTCCAGAAGTTATATTCCAGCTGTTACCAAGTTGTGGAATGATCTTCCTAATCGGGTAGTTGAATCAGTAGAACTTCAAAAGTTCTAAGTTGGAGCAAATGTTTTTATGTTGACCAGGCTGACATGAGTCTTTTTATTGTTTATATATGACATATCTGTTTTTGACGTTGTTAATAGTTATATAGGACATATCTGGTTTGACGCTGTTAATGTTTTTAGAATGATATATTGTTAATTTGTTCTCATCATCTATTTATTTCCTTATTTCCTTTCCTCACTGGACTATTTTTCCCTATTGGAGCCCTTGGGCTTATAACATCTTGCTTTTCCAACAAGGGTTGTAGCTTGGCTAGTAATAATAATAATAATAATAATAATTCTTTTTAGTGAGGCAGATTTACACAGACTCGAAGGGGTGCCCTTTTAGCTCGGAAACGTTTCCTGATCGCTGATTGGTTGGAAACTTTTCCGAGCTAAAAGGGCACCGCTGCGAGTCAGCGCAAATGTGCCTCATTAAAAAGAATTGAGTATAGTGAAACCGAAATTACCTTAGAATTACCTTGAAACCATGAAAATTACTTGAAACCATGAAAATTACTTCAAACTTAGATAATTATCTTGAAAGGTTAAACCCTGCCAGCGATACCGAAGCCAAATGTCTATTACACACTATCAGGCATTACTGGGAGGTGTTGTAATAGCTCAGATATATATACAAAGGAGCTTCCTTAATAGACGTATTATAGAAAATACTAACGAATATTATAATAGAATTAAAATGAAAAAATCCTCATAATGTAGCGGAATATATATATATATATATATATATATATATATATATATATATATATATATATATATATATGTATATATATGTCTATATATATCTATATATGTATATATATACATACATATATATGTATATATATATATATGTATGTATATGTATACACAGTAATATCTATGTACACGTATAACAAAGAAAGTTTTTGATCAAACAACCGTAGCCATCATATTCGCTCAAACAACCTATATATATATATATATATATATATATATATATATATATATATATATATATATATATATATATATATATATATATATATATATGTATACAGTATATATATCTAAATATATATAAATTGTAAACAAGAATCGTATATTCATTTTGTTTGTTCCGTTCTTTCAACAGAAAATTATATTGCTACCCATCGCATCTCATCAAGTTCCTACCATCGCACAGGGAAAGCTTCATTGACCTTCAGATCCTTTTTCATATCGCCCAACGCATGTAATCATGGAGGCAAAGGCCAATGTATTTGTTTCATAATATCCGCATATACAACGCGACTCATAAATTATCCGTTTTTATTCTACTATTCCGCTGTATTTAATCATACGTTTTCTTTCTAATTTTAAATGTTAGAATTTTTTTTTTATTTTTTTAACCTTGAAAAATTTATTAGCTAATATACATTCTTATGTATATTGCTTACCAGGAGACTTTCAGTTTTATATGATCTTCTATTTCCTTTCTCATTTTAAATGTTAGAATTAACTTTTTTTTTTTTAAATATTCACTTTAAAAGATTATTTGTTGTATACATCTTATCAAGTATATTGCTTACCAGGAGATTTTCAGTTTTATATGAGATCATATATTTCATTTTTCATTTTAAACGTTAGATTTTTTTCCCCCTTTTTTAAATATTCACTTTAAAAGATTATTTGTTTGTATACATCTTATCAAGTATATTGCTTACCAAGAACTTTCAATTTTTTCCTCTATATTATGTTTCTCGGCGGCTACATATTTGAAGCGTGACATTGTACCAGGGGGGGAAAAACGCCTCCAGAAGTGATGAAATTCTTGAGCTGTTGGCTTCCCAAGTTTCTGAGGTCTCGCCCAAGGATTATATTAAGTCTGAAGTGGGTCTAGGAAAAGCTGATGTCGGTGAATATTCTTATTTTTTTTCCCCCGCATGTCTCACGCTCTACTTGCATGTTATGGATTTTTTTACATAATATACTGCATGAATGAAGAAGCCAATATAATTTCATATGATTCACTTTTGAGGTAAATATATTCCATTATATATGGTTAATATGAAAGCATAACTCGCAGCGTATAAATAAGATTATATACTATATATATATATATATATATATATATATATATATATATATATATATATATATATATATATATATATATATATACACATATATATATATATATATAAATATATATATATATATATATATATATGTGTGTCCACTGTAAAACAAAGGTCTTTGACATGTCCTTCCACTTGTGCCTGTTTATGGTCTTTCTATGCCAGTTTATACCCGCAAATTTTCATAGTTCGTCAATCCATCGTCTTCTCTTTCTTCCTTTGCTTCTTTTGCAATCTTAGGGATCTATTTTGTTAGTCTTAATATCCATCTGTTATTTGTCATTCTCGTTATATGTCCTGCCCATGTCCATCTCTTTTTCTTACATGTTGGTAGAATATCCTCTACTTAGTTTCGTTCTCATGTGGTTCCTTTCCTGTCTCTTAGAGTTATTCCCATCATTATTCTCTCCATAGCTCTTTGGGTTGTGAATAGCTTATATTCTAAGACTTTAGTAAGGCTCTAAGTTTCTGATACATAAGTTAAATTTGGTAATGCCATCTGATCAAATAATTTTCTTTTTAGAGAAAGTGACATTATACATTTCTAAATCTAAAGCTCTCCATCCCAAACTTACCCTTCTTTTACTCTTTTTCTTTCAGTCTCAAGACCTGGGGAAACACTTACTGTCTCTCCTAAGTACGTATATACATTAATAAGGTTCGTGATAACCCTTATTATCTCTGAATTTTCATTTTCAGACGTACATTTCTGCTTTCTCTATCCAAATCTTCTATTATTTTTTTGCAATCCCTCTCATGATTCACTAAACAGAACTGTCATTTGCAAATCTTAGGTTGTCAAGGTATTTTCCATTATTATTAATTCCAACATTTTCCCAATCTAAATTCTTGACAAATTTCTCTAGGCATACTGTTAATAATTTATGAAAGATGGGGTCTTCTTGTCTAACCCCTTTTTGAATCGGAATTTTCTCACTATCTTTATGTAGTTATAGGATTTCTGTACTTCCCGTATAGATATCTTCAAGTGTTCCAACATAAGATTCATCTATTCCTTGGCTTTGAAGAGCTTTCATTAATGCTCCAGTTTTGACAAAACCAAAAGCTTTTTCATAGTCTATAAATACATTACATACTGGCTTTGCTGATCAGGGAGATGCGCACACCCTTTCACCACGTTAAGGTATCCCCCACATATATACTGTAAGTGGTTGTGTGTACTATATATGACCAAACAAATGTATATTGATATTATATATATGTAAATATATATATATATATATATATATATATATATATATATATATATATATATACATATATATATTATATGTATATATATATATATATATATATATATATATATATATATATATATATATATATATATACTGTAGCTTATATATGGTAATACCCACACTTCATTAGCCCCTCCCTATCAGTGTACAGGATCACACGTGCAAACTGGCGAATACCCATATATATATATATATATATATATATATATATATATATATATATATATATATATATATATATATATATATATATATATAAATATATATATATATATATATATATATATTATATATATATATATATATATATATATATATATATATATATATATAGGTAAAGGTTCAATTCATTAGTCTACCCTTACACAGGCTGTGGTACACAGAGAAAATAAATTAAGTTTCTAAATACGCCATTGTTGTAATAGAATGGTTATTTTGAGGGGCAACCTCATATCCTTATTTGGCTTAGGTCTGGTGAAAATGAGACAAAACTTATTCTAAAGGAAGCCGTAGAATCCCTCCTCGTAGGAAAAAAAATGGTTGCTGGAAACGGGGAGATATTTTAGAATAGTTAACTTCTGATTCAGTCGCTTTCATAAACTTTTTTTTATATTTGTATTCTGGAACGCTTTGCCATTTTTAAAATTGAAATTATAATAATTTTTAAGTGTCAATTTTTACGATTTTTTCTTATCATTAATGATGTCATGATTTTTGTTGCAATTTCAAATATATTGCTAATCCCATATCAAGAAAATAGTATCAAGCCAATTTCAATACAGCATACTTATCTTTCTTAATAATCCACAAATCTTTCATTGCAATCACCGAAAAAAACAGCAAGCAGACATCGAAAAATCAACTCTCTTTCTCTCTCTCTCTCTCTCTCTCTCTCTCTCTCTCTCTCTCTCTCTCTCTCTCTCTCCGGAGGTAGGAGCCCTTGAAATTCCAAGATGAGGCTTCCAACAGCGTTTGATCTCTGTCATTCTTTTCCTCTTTCGCAACTTTCTTTAGGGGGGAACTTTGGTGGCGGTGCCCCCCGCTGTCTTCTTCCCATTACCATACGTCCTAAATTTCCTTCCGCCTTTTTCTGTCCATTTTCGCTGTCTCTTTTCATTTTTCATTTCGCTGTTTAGACTGTTGGATGCTGTCTGTCTCACAAGTTGGAAGAGAAGTATTGTTTCTAAGTCAAAGGCGCTTTTGTTGCTTTTGCTCCTGTTGTTGATGTTGCCTTTTTTTATTTTTTTGTTTGTTGTTGTTGCTGCTTTAGACTTGGCTTTTGTTGTCCCTTTCCTCTTGTTGACACAACGGAAAGGAGATTCTTGCCAGATCACTGGTTTAAATGGATTTCTTGTCGTAGGTTTCATTTTTTTTTTATGTTCTATATTCTTTTGTGATTTGTTAGGTATTTATTATGTATAAATATTAAATTCAAGTTATATGTAAATTTGGGTGGTTAGAATAATTTTCCTTTACAGTATTTTGTATATCCAAGCACTTAAGAAAGGTGTGACTAGGATTTTGTATGTGTCAACTGACTGTAATGGAGCAAAAGGAAAAGAACGG
>NC_090737.1:14347015-14352015 GCF_036898095.1 Palaemon carinicauda
TATTGTAGGAGAAGGATACTCTGAAATCAAACTATTGTTTTCTGGTCTTTGGTAGTGCCATAGCCTTTATACCATGGTCTTCTACTGTCTTAGTTTAGAGTTCTCTTGCTTGAGGGTACATTCTGGCACACTATTCTATCCTTTTTCTCTACCTCTTGTTTTGTTAAAGTTTTTATAGGTTATATTCATATTTTAATGTTATTACTGATCTTGAAATATTTTATTTTTCCTTGTTTCCTTTCCTCACTGGACTATTTTCCCTGTTGGAGCCCCTGGGGTTATTGCATCCTGCTTTTCCAACTAGGGTTGTAGCTTAGCAAGTAATAATAATAGTAATAATAATAATATTAATAATAATAATTTTGTCTGTATCTTCCTTCTTGTAATATGCAAATGGTTTGATATAAGTTAATAAGCATTTCAATAAAATCGAGATATTCTATAATGAGCAAAGAAAAAATGGCAAAGAGTCCGAAGGGAGGGAAGAAAAAGAGAAATTTCTCTGAGATGAGCAAAGCTTTCAGCTTCATTTCAAACCTTGAAATCGCGAATTTAGTATCGTCCTTCGCGAATTCAGTATCATCCTTCGTGAATTTAGTATCGTTTTTCAGGAATTTTGTGTCGTCCTTCGCGAATTTTGTGTCGTCCTTCGACAATTTAGTATCGTCCTTCGTGAATATAGCATCGTTCTTCGCGAATCTAGTATCGTCTTTCGTGAATTTAGTATAGTCCTTCGTGAATTTAGTATCGTCCTTCGCGAATTTAGTATCGTTTTTCGCAAATTTAGTATCGTCCTTCGACAATTTAGTATCGTCCTTCGTGAATTTAGTATCGTTCTTCGCGAATCTAGTATCGTCTTTCGTGAATTTAGTATAGTCCTTCGTGAATTTAGTATCGTCCTTCGTGAATTTAATATCGTCCTTCGTGAATTTAATATCGTCCTTCGCGAATTTTTTATCGTTTTTTCGCGAATTTAGTATCGTCGTGTCACACTTCGGATCCCTTGGGTGCGAAAAAGCATTAAGCATTCACCTGTGATACATTTTCCGAAAAATTAAGCTCCAATTCTTATGGAGCGAGTTCCTTGCTTCAACTTCAGCCTCCCTAAAAACGTGCCAAAAATGAAAAGCAGATTCGACTATTTCTTTATTTTTCTGGTCGGAGAGTTTTAACTGATTCCTTCGGGAATATGATTTGCTTGTCTGTTTAGCCATTTCTTTGTGTACCATTTTGATTCCCACATTTTCTTCATATCTGCGATATTTTCTCCCCAGATACTTACACACACACACACACACACACACACACACATATATATATATATATATATATATGTGTGTGTGTGTGTGTGTGTATATATATATATATATATATATATATATATATATATATATATATATATATATATATATATATATATATATATATATAAAATTCCAGTTTCCATGTGAAAGTTTTGGATATTGAACAATTACAAGTTTATAGTATGATGAAATGTGTTTATATATCACCAAAATTACATTGGAATTTTAGTATCTAAAAAATTTATTTAAAGAAAAACTAATTCTTCGTTAAAGACATTAAATATGCAGCTTGAAACACCACCAGAAAAAAAATGTATGAATTTTAAAATGGTTCACAACTTTCCGACTCTTCATTACACAAGAATTAAAAATGAAAAACTGGAAGCCCATTATTTTTCTGATATATTTTTGTTGGTTTGGGTTTAATACCTTGGAATTTCTTAATCTTAGACGTTGAAATAATCGTCGTTACTATAAGTATACCAGGTTATTTCGCTTAATGCTTTTATAAATTGATTTTATCATTGTCTTGGACAAGGCCTCATCAGCCATCTCATTATTAATAGAAAACAAAACGAGCATTCCTGGTGGAAAAGGATAGCTCCTTTCATAGCTCAGGACGAACCAAATCAAGAGTATTGAAATAAAACAATGAAACAAAAATTAAACAAACAAATAAGTAAACAAGCCCCAGAAAAGGTTTAATCATGAAAACACAAGTCCCTCGGAGGCTGGCAAGAGAACTCACCTCCTGGAAGTCCACAAGGCTTGATGTTGGCAAAAAAAAAAAAAAAATGAATAAACAAATAAAAATAAAGAACTATTGGGTCTGCCCCAATCTTTTCACCTCCCACTGTACTTCATTTTAACACTTTTTCCCTCCAATCCTAATTCCCCCCTTCCCTCCCCCGCCTATCCTATTCCCCCTGTACTGTAGTTGTAGCTGTAATAGAATAGTAAAATTACTTCTTTTACCATCAATTCTCTGCCTTTGTGTTCTAATACCTAAGTCTTTTGTCATCCATTAAAAAAAAAAAAAACATGAAATAAATAGAAGAAAAATAAGAAAGACTTCATCCCAGCTAGATATTTCTCAGACATGATTTCCATTTTACACTAAAAAAAAGACAAGTTGAAATGTTTTGTGGGAGCCGAGAAACTCTCATTCCTTCCTCGCATCTTTTTTTCATCAAACTGTTGCATCGGACAGGCCAACGATATTTCGAGTCGAATTTCAAGTAAAGCCATGCAGTTCCTCAGGGATATTTGGATGTTATTATTATTATTATTATTATTATTATTATTATTATTATTATTATTATTAGCTAACCCACAACCCTAGTTGGAAAAGCAAGATGCTATAAGCCCAAGGACTACAACAGGGAAAAATAGCCCAGTGAGGAAAGGAAATAAGGAAATAAATAAACGATATAAGTAATGAAAAATTGAAATAAAATATTTTAAAAACATTAACATTTAAACAGATATTTGATATATAAACTATAAAAGGACATAAAAATATGGGTTAAAGCTTATCCGATCTTTATAGCGATATCTGTTATCGCAAACAGTATTATGTTATGCTAGTGTATGCAACCCGTCATAAATGATGGCCAAATATTTAGATATGTACACACATGCACCCCCTCTCACCAGTGTATGAATACATCTTCTCCCCCTAACCGAGGGACGAGGAGAGCTGTCCGTTATGCGTGACTGGAAGTATATATATATATATATATATATATATATATATATATATATATATATATATATATATATATATATATATATATATATATATATATATATTTATATATATATCAATATATATATATAATATCAGTATCACTACACTCGTGATTTCAATCAATGTAAATATCAACCACAATTGCATTTAATACCGAATGCTATCTTGCGAATATTTATCCACTGGAATTCATTCATTGTGATAGCTTCTGGCTTGGCAGAAATTCGAACTCTTGCATATTCAGCCGAAACTATGCCTGCGAAGACTCTGCCAAATGAGCTATCAAGAGAAATTATAAGTTTATGAGAAGTCAACGTACCTATGCCTGTCGAATTCAGGAATCTGTTCATAGACTTGAAATAAACCCATCTCCACCATGATAGCTGAATTGTGAGTTTGCAACACGTGGTTATTCATGATGAATATATATCACTAACGCTATATATACAGTATATCTAGCCAGACACTTGCTCTTTATTATATTGGAGAGATGTTTTCTGTTTGTTTACCAAATAGTTTACTTGCTTTCTGGCAACCATCTGTCGTTATCCAGTGTGTTAGTCGACCGGTTGCGTCCCCGTATCAATAATTACCAGAGTACATACAACACACAACCCATTACAGTATAAGTGTAAATATATAAGAACTATTTATTATCACATATGTACTTTGTACCTTGTTATTTGCGACGTTTTCTGATAACATGCTACAGTAAAAAAGAAAAATATTTTCCGACACCAAAAGTTTGGTACAGAGGTCGCGAAATATTTTTCATTTAGTGTTAGATGCCTGACACTCTCTATATTTCAAGGACTCTAGAGCATTGCAATAATCGAGTTAACAGTTGATATCTGTATCGTCATTCCTTCGAATATACAAGAAAGGATTTCAGGTAAAAATTGTGTGGAGATTGTTATTATTGGAACTTTAAATGCTCCTGACGTTTCTGCTGCTTGTTTAATTAACTTAATGGTTTTGGCAGTTATGCTTTTAAGACTAGAAAAAAAAAAATTGGAAGCATATTATGGAAATAATCTTCATAAAGTGTCATGAAAACTTGATAATTTACTTATTAGGATAATTGCCTTTGAATAAATTGATAAATTCACTTCATGTCGAAGCAATTAAAAACACCATAAATGAAAATGTAAACAGAATACTCACAGGAACACATACACATTCATAGAATACAGACATACCAACACACACACATTCATAGAATACAGACATACCAACACACACACACTCATTCATAGAATATAGACATACCAACACACATACATACACATTCATAGAATATAGACATACCAACACACACATACACATGCATAGAATATAGACATACCAACACACACACAAACACATGCATAGGATATAGACATACCAACACACACACATACACATACATAGAATATAGACTTACCATCACACACATACACACTCATAGAATACAGACATACCAACACATACACATACACATTCATAGAATACAGACATACCAACACACATACATACACATTCATAGAATATAGACATACCAACACACACACATACACATGCATAGGATATAGACATACCAACACACACACATAGACATACATAGAATATAGACATACCAACACACGCACATTCATAGAATATAGACATACCAACACACACACATACACATTCATAGAATACAGACATACCAACACACACAAGTGCACATGATACAAACCACCAGGCTTGAGCCTTGCTCAAATACGGCCCCCCCCCCGGCCCCCCCTAAGTAAGAAGGCGAAGGCTATTTCTTTCGTTCCCTGCTTGAAGACCAGTGAGCCATGGAAGAGTGAAGGAATAGTGGTTTCTTTTCCAGCATCAAAGTGGGAAAGAACTAAATTCACTTTGGTATCAATGCAATTAGCCTCGATGCTCATGAAGCCCCTAAACGAACAAGGGCCTCTCTC
>NC_090737.1:14369515-14377015 GCF_036898095.1 Palaemon carinicauda
TCGAGAACTACATCGTGGTGCAGTGATATTAGTATTTATTTTTCTCTCTCAGTTTTTCAAGTTTCTTCGACGCGGCAAATTTTCATTGAAATTCTACTCTAATACAATAAAGGATGTCAACCCTAAGATTTCATAACGTAACTTGAGTTTTGAAGCTATGAAATCAGATACACAATTGAAATCGTCAATTTGATTTTTCAGAAGCTGAAAGACATACATAGAACAAGTTATATTGTTTTACTTTATTTTATTTTAGCTGCCAAATCTTATTTACATACATTGAATTACTAACAATATATCAAGATTTGTGATCTAAACTCCTTTAGAAATACCAATGTTAGAAATGTTATTCCTTGATTCCCTGAATGAATCTGTGGACATGTTTTGGCTTCGTGATTAGAATGTTGTTCGAACTGTTTCCATTCGAAATGGAAGCAATATAATTTCTATTTCAGTTTTCATTTATAGGTTTATATCTACATTGACTTTCCTGAATTTTTTTTTATGCATTGTCGCTAAATTATAATAGTCATTATTATTATCATTATTATTATTATTATTGGTTTTTTTTTTTTTTGTTATTGTTTTGTGAAAGTATTTTTTTATTATTATTTTACTCTTGAATTGTGTATTATTATTAATAGATAATTTCATACCCTATTAATAAGATAATAATGAAAATGTGGTTTTATAATTTTTTTTATTATTTTACTCTTGAACTGTGTATTATTATTAATAGATAATTTCATACCCTATTAATAAGATATTGACAATGAAAAGTGTGATTTTCATCATATGTACCCGTGTGACTTCACCTTTTTTCACCTCTTCCTCTTAATGAAGTTGCAGGACCGAATAAGAATTGGGGGGAAAAAAGATAGTTGCAATTTGTTTCCATCGTCTGATCCGGAATACAAATATCCTAGTATTTAAAGGAATGAAGCAGATATCCAGTAGCATACGCGCTTGAAGTCAGGTAATTTTGTAATATAATACTTACTTACTTTGATGGCTGCTTTTCCGGTCCCATACAGCAGGGGAACCCCACTCTCTACAGGACCTCCACTGTCGCTTTACCTTGTTCGTTTAAAGGTTTAAAGGTCGCTCATGAATGGCAGAGGCAAGGGACAGTGACATTGCCCTAACAATCAGGACAATGCCGTAGAGACTGACCATATATTATATGATCAGCGTCCAAGCCTCCTCTCCACCCAAGCTAGGACCAGGGAGGGCCAGTAAGTGGCTGCTGATGACTCAGCAGATAGACCTATAGGCTCCCCTAAACCCCCCAACCTTAGCTCACAAGGATGGTTAGGTTACAGACACTAATGGCACTAACGAGTCTGAGCGGGACTCGAACCATCGACTGGGAAACGCCAGGCCGAGTATTTAACGTTTCATATCGCGTTTTGTTCATTTACTGTTAAATCGTCACTGTTGTATGACTGTTGAAGTAAGAAAGTCTTCAATTTCCTCTTGAAAGCATGAACTGTCAATTGCTAAACTGAAAACAAATTTTCGTTTTTTTTGTTTTAGTTCGGAATTCGGTGGATTATACAGCTCAACACTTCATGTGTCGAAGAGCAATAAATATTTTAAACTGCCCTCAACGAGCGGACTGTCAACCGAGTACGGCTATAAATTTCATCCAGAAAAAAACGTTAAGTTGTCTAGCGAAGGGGAAATGGCTGTGTTTTAGAATTCCTCGGCGCCTTTTATAAGGAGGGAACGGACATGTTGGTCTGACCAACTTCTGTCGGCGATTGATCAATTGCCGTCACGTGGGCTGTCCTGTTTTAGATCTATGATAGCAGACTGTGAGCCTTATAGCTGTCCCTTGGCTTCGTCGTGGAAGATTTAAAAAGAAAAAAAAAATTGGTTTTGTCTCCTGGCGTTGTCCCATCTATTCACAGTAAATTTTTACTTTTGATATTAATAATATTATTACTAGCTAAGCTACAACCCTAGTTGGAAAAGCAGGTTGCTATAAGCTGAAGGGCTCCAACATGGAAAAATAGCCCATTGAGGAAAGGAAATAAATAAACTATGTAAGAAGTAATGAATAAAGAATATAAGATATCTCAAAAACAGTAACAATATTGAAATAGATATGTCATATATAAACTTTGAGGGCAGACTCTTATCAGTCTGTTCAATAAGCCAATATTTTGTGCAATTGAAGGAGAAACTGACCGAGTGTGTTTCCCAAAAGTAAATTTGCAATCAAGAATCACAGCTAAAATTTCAAAGGAGTTGTATACAGTTAAAGAAACACCATCAATGCTTAGATCCACATATTGACGAGGCCACTGTCCTCGACCTCATACTTTGAGTTTTGTTGGGGTTCAACTTTATCCCCCATAATTTCCACCATGCACTAATTTTAGCTGGATCTCTATTAAGGGATTCAGTAACCCCAGATCTACGTTCAGTTGATGGAATTGATGCAAAAAGAGTAGCATCATCTGCATATGCAACGAGCTTGTTTTCTAAGCCATACCACATATGTGTCTATAGTATGAAAAGTAAAAACACTACCCTGAGGAACATCAGATATCTCATTCCTATACACACTATGGCAATCAAAATTCGTTGCAATCTATTTCTTAAAAATTCAATAATAATGCTAAGAAAACACTCACCTACTCCTAACTGTTTGATTTTGAAAACAAAGACCTCGTGATTAACGTGATCAAAGGTAGCACTAAAATCAGAGTCAATCATACGACTTTCCTGGCCAGAATCAAGGGACTTCTTTACATTGCTGGAAATTGTAAGAAGGGCATCCCATGCTCTAAGGCTTTTGTAAAAGTTAAATTGCAAAACAGGGGACAATTTCTTACCTTTAGCATATCTGTTTTGAAACGTTTTGCCAAAAGACGTTCAAAAACTTTAGATATCACATCTGCCTAATGAGTAACATTACCAATAAATATATTTAGAGAAATTAGCATTAACAGCAATAAGTGTATTGGGTGAAATAACCTTCACATTTTCCCGAAGGGTCGAGTTTTAGTCAATTCCTGTGTATAAAATTCAGAGCAAAATAGTTTCGTTTTACTCTTCATTAATTTACATTTTTATTGAGTGAATATAGTTACATTCATCTCACATATGTTAATTAATATAAATTCCGGAACATGCATAATTAATATATTTGTTCATTCATTTTTATATTGTTATTCGTTTATTTAATTTGTACAGGAATTTTCATTGGATGAATTTTATATCTTATAAAAAGTATATGAGGCAGTATAGAGGTCCCTCACATCCTCACTTAGGAATATATCCACTCCCCAAGCAAGTGAATGCGTATTATAGCTGCGTATAGATACATAGTGGGAGTATACACTTATATGGATATAGGATGAGAAACATGCACAATGATTGTATATGTACATGTGCTTATTAACAGACATAGAAGGAGACACTGGGGCACTTAAAGCCGTGGGTCCGACTGATGGGTGTGTATTGCCTTACATGTTATAGTGGATATATAAAATGCATTTACCATATTACAAAGTCGTACAAAAAAAAGGGAATTAGCAACTATTTAAAAATTCTGTTGTTCCCTAATCTTTTGTAAAGAGATTGGGAAACTTGATAATAAGATAAGGCAAAAATTTGGGTTTTATTAAAGTGTCTTGAGGTTAATCAACATATTTACAGGTTGTTATTGGGGGAAGATTCCATGAATTCTTCAATAACCTTTATCATATTACTTAATTATAAAGATTTGCAGTCCTGGTTTCGACAAAATGAGGTTGTATTGAATTAGGCAGTTATATTTGACGCTGGATCCTTAGAATTTGGTCCTTGTGATTAACGTGGAAAGCGAAACTATTCCATTTATGGTAGATTGAAGATTGCCTAAATGTTCGAAAAACAATTGATAGGTATTTCGAGAAAAACGTGAAAAAGATTGGGGATACAATGGATGTAATATGTGAATTCGAAAGAAAAAGATGAGAAAATGGATGCAATGAGAGAGAGAGAGAGAGAGAGAGAGAGAGAGAGAGAGAGAGAGAGAGAGAGAGAGAGTAAATTAAAGAAAAAACAGAAAAGGTACAAAATTGGTTAGAAAAAGAAGGGAAAATGGAGAGAGAGAGAGAGAGAGAGAGAGAGAGAGAGAGAGAGAGAGAGAGAGAGAGAGAGAGAGAGAGAGAGAGAAACTTAAAAAAAAACAAATGGTACAAAATTGCTCAGGAAGAAGAGGGAAAAATGGCAAACTGAAGGGAGACTCCAAAATGACCATTACGAACCCAAAGTGAAAAGTTATTGTAAGGCTAAATTGGGAGTAAGTTGAAACGAAATTAATTTAAAAGAACGACAAACTAAATGCATTCCCTTTTATTTGATTGCGCCTTCAATGAAGCAAACGTTTCACCACTAAAAGGGAAGCTGAAAGAAACAAAACAGAAACAAAATATAAATGTATCTAACCCTCTAAATGGAAGCACCTAAAACGCGAAATGGAAAACATTCATTCATTCCCATCTTTTTTTTTATAAATGGAAGGAAAATATATATATATTTTTTTGGACGGAATATTTTTTTCCCTTTTTTTTATCTCTCCCTCCAGTCCAAACATTGCTACAAATACCTCCGGATATGAACAGAGCCTGACTCGTACCTACACACAGATCGTAGTTATTTTTCATAGGGAATACATCAGCCTAAATCCCCCCCCCCCTTCTCCCATCCACCCCTTCCTCATCATCCAACCATCGTCCCTCTCCCCCCCCCTACTCTGTCCTGAATGAGTAAACAGCGCCCTCGCCTCTTGTACCGCGGATTCGTCACACATAAATGAAATTGGAAACCACGAGCTCTGTTGCCCCCTCTATATTTTCGTTATAATCTTACAAACACATTATATATATATATATATATATATATATATATATATATATATATATGTGTGTGTGTGTGTGTGTGTGTGTGTGTGTGTGTGTGTGTGTGTGTGTGTGTGTGTGTATAAAATGTGTCATTATGGAAATAAATGAGATTATGAAGTGCAAAATGCCACTTTCTCTAAAAAGAAAAGTATTTAATGAGATGATCCTACTTGTGAATCAGAAACTTGGAGCATTACTAGAGCCTTACTAAAGCCTTAGAACATAAATTAGTTACAACTTAGAGAGCTGTAGTAAGAATAATAATGGGAATACCACTAAGAAACAAAAAAAGAGCAACATGAATACGAGAGCAAACTAAAGTAAAGGATATTCTAACATATAAGAAAAAGAAATGGACATGGACAGGACATATAATGAGAATGACAGATAATAGACGGACATTAAGAATAGCAGGTGTCCCCAGATATTATAAAAGAAGCAGAGGAAGAAAGAGAAGACGATGGATTAACGAACTAGGAAAGTTTGTGGATATGGACTGGCATAGAAAGACCATAACAGACGCAAGTGGCAGACTGGCAGGACATATCTGAGGCCTTTGTTCTGTAATGGACTAGTACCGGCTGATGAGGATTATATATATATATATATATATATATATATATATATATATATATATATATATATATATATATATATATATTGAATGGATTTGAAGTTCTCTGGTACATACATATATATATATTTATATATATATAAATACATATATATATATATATATATATATATATATATATATATATATGTATATATATATATATATATATATATATATATATATATATATATATTGAATGGATGAATGATTTGAAGTTCTCTGGTATCCTGACATTATATATATATATATATATATATATATATATATATATATATATATATATATATCATATCATATCATATATATATCAGTTATGAACATTACATTCACCATCTCCTCACCTGCGAAAACATGGATGAAACACCTGTTCAGTACAAAATTCCACTTCATGAGTCTTTTCATATGCCAACACTAAACTCATCAGCAACATTTCGACTTTCATGCCCCATACATACACTGCGCCATTCGCCCGTGTCTTATGTGTACTCATAAAATTTTAAGGGCTTGGTCAACTCCTCTGTGATCAAAGTGCACGGAAGTTTATCAAGATTATCAAGTATTTTCTGGAGTCAGTTTTGGCCAGAATAACTTTCATATTCCCTACATGTTTTTGACAGCTGTCGATATTTATTTATATGTAACTGCGACAAAATTTTAAGTGAGGCCATGCTCCACAAACACCTGGTTATTGTCTGGATGTATATTTATTAAAAAAGATGTACATACATGCATAGTTTTGGAAGGTTGACAATTTGGAAGGAAAGTCATCAAAATTGAGTGAAGAAAAAAATAGACCTAAGAAATCGGGGAAGAGAATTAGTTTGATTAATTAAAGTATTAAAGAGTCAGTGATTTGATGTCTCAAAAAACATAGCCGATATGGAAAGAGAAATATAATTTTTTGCTAGGCCATATAATATCGAATGGCTATAAGGAGAAAAGTGATTTCACAGACTGTCGCACTTATTCACATTTTTGCTGATGGAAATGCTATTTATCTCGGTGATGAATTTGTATTTAGACTGATGTAATTTCTTAGAGAGGAATAAACTGTTAAGTATAGAAATAGAGCAGTAACGAGAGAAGGGTACAAATGGTGAGTATGAAGGTTTGTGAAGCTGAGACGGGTAAATATTTACCGGATGCGTAAACAGCCAAAATAGAAAAAAATACGCGGGAGAAAAGCTAATTATGTTAGAGGCCTATGATTCGGATAAATTCTAAAATAGCGACTTCCTAAAATTAATATTAATTTGTTCCTTTTAATCAGGTATCTACTATATATATATATATATATATATATATATATATATATATATATATATATATATATATATATATATATATATATGTATATATATGTGTGTGTGCTTCTCTCTCTCTCTCTCTCTCTCTCTCTCTCTCTCTCTCTCTCTCTCTCTCTCTCTCTCTCTCTCTCTCTCTCTCTATATATATATATATATATATATATATATATATATATATATATATATATATATATAAATATATATATATATATATATATATATATATATATATATATATATATATATATATATATACATACATACATACATACATACACAAACACACATACACACTCACAATCATTCTCCACAGTCATTCTCCTACGTAAATATTGTAGAATGCACTTAATAATAAAATGTATTGTTGTGTATGTATGTGTGGGAAATATGCGTTTGTGTGTACAGAAATGTAAATTGCTTTATAAATATATGTAGGACCTTTTGCCCAATTACTTAAGATTAAATATTTTTTTCCGATATTCCGAGAGAGAGAGAGAGAGAGAGAGAGAGAGAGAGAGAGAGAGAGAGAGAGAGAGAGAGAGAGAGAGAGATGTTATTAATAAAACTGAGTTTTAAGTTAAGCTTCAGACATGCAACTAACTCTACACTCGCTTTCCTCCCAAGTTATGACTGACAACTTTAAGTTGCTTCTTTCAAAGTAATTTACATAAACTTGCTG
>NC_090737.1:14382015-14399515 GCF_036898095.1 Palaemon carinicauda
CTAGAATTCACCTCAAAATTTCCTTCTACTTTCAACTCCTATTTAGAGTCCAGGGGGCTAAATTTCATTAACCGATGGAACACCAATCCACTTTCAGCCATACATTACAGTTTGAGCTTTTGTTTAATCCAGATTTAAATTGAAATTGGTTAATACTACTTCTTTTTATTACCTAGATATTCACACGGACGGTTGTTTTGAAAATACCCATTGTACTGATAATGCTAATACCGGTATTGCTAATTATACTGTTGCGAACTTTTATAATAAAAGTGAATAGTCAGTTATCAATATTTTTCTCTAAGTTCTTAGTTACTTTCTCCTTAGTATCTTCTTTATTATTACAATTATTCGAATGTTGTCAAAGATTATTTACCCATTTGTACATTATTTTCTTATTTTTATTTAATTGTTAAAGCGAAAACCATTCTTATATGTAACGAAATTTTACAAATTTAATAAGTTGAGATAGTGGGAGTACTGTCCCAGAAAACGAAGCGTTACCATGACAGTAAATATAATTTGTAGATAATAAAGTCATTGAGACGTTGCCATAGGCAACCTGTACTTAAAGATTTTTTCAGTGAAGTCTATTTGAATTACCTTTTTAAAAAGGGTTCTAAAATGAAGGATTGATTTACAAAACTGATTGTTTTATATTTCGAAATTTTAACATTACCCAAGATTTAGTCCAAAAGTTGTCTTATATTAAAATTATTATAAAAATCAATAAGATTATTATTATTATTATTATTATTATTATTATTATTATTATTATTATTATTATTATCATTATTGTTGTTGTTAAAATTACCTTTATTTGGATATTAATTAAGTATTTTTGTAACAGTCGTCCTACCTCCTGCTTGTAGTCTCAGACAATATATGTTTAGTAAGTTTATTAACCAATTCTAATGTAATACGTTTGATAAAATCTATCTGTATTTTGTTAGCGTTCTTGTGATTTATACATAACTATAAAATCATTATTAGTTCTAGCAGCAACAGCAATAGTAAAAATAAAAAAAAGTAATGGTAATAATAAAATATCAATGTTGCTTTTACAGCCACAGTTATCCACTTCATTTTTGTAGTTTTTTTTATTGTTTTTAGAATAGAATCTTTGTCCGTGTCAATTAACTCATCCTGGAATATTTTATGGAAGATTCCACGGGACCAGGTCTCCCTGGAGTGACCAGATAAAAAAAAAACTTTAAAGAAAAACGATCAAATTTAGAAGCTTTTAGGCCAAGTTTTACAGCTTTTATGGTGGAACTCTCTCTCTCTCTCTCTCTCTCTCTCTCTCTCTCTCTCTCTCTCTCTCTCTCTCTGGATGGATGGATGGAAGGAAAAAGTCAGTCAGTTGTAATTTTACCATCGTTCAGATTTTCTTATATTATCTATTGTTATCCATCCTCCATTATTATACCTTTCTATCTATCACGAATCATCATATTTTCTCTGTTTTTATTAATTTCTCCTTATAAACCTTTTTCTTTTGTCTATTTTCTTGTACATCCTTTCATTAACTGGTGCTTTATATACCTCTTTACCTCTTACCTAGCGGCTTAGTTGCTAGATCGTATTCCTCTTTCCATTATCGTGTCTTGGAATACAATAATACTTAGCGGGACGATATTATCGCCCAAGGCTTTCTAAGCTTTTATTCGCATTGTGTTATGTAAGAATGTGCCGTAATCCATTATTTGAGAAGACTATTTTTGCCTTATTTTCTTATTATTTTTTTATATTTATTTTTCCACTTCTTCATATTTCCTTTCAATTTCACTATTCTCAATCCGTTGCTTCTCTGTATCTCCATTTCCTTTCCTGCTTTTTTTATTTCTTTTACAAATTGTTGTTTCCCTCTTTCCGGCTCTTGTTTTTTGGGGGGCTTATCTTTCTTTTCCTCCCTTTGTGTCTCCTTTTCCTCATTTTTATTCCCATTCTGTTTCTTTCCACTTTCTGTCTCTTTTCCTCCGTCTGCTGAAAGAAGAAGCTGCCGTTGATAAAACAGGCTTAAGGACTTTACCTCGAACAGCAGGGCTTTGTGCTAAGACCCATGGATTAAAAGGAGGAGGAGGAGGAGCAAGGGCAATAGGTGGAAGGAATCTTCGTTTCCTCGGAGATGGAGAAGGAACAGGGAAAGACGAGGAGAGGCGAAAAGCGAAGAAACGGAAAAGATTTTGACCCTTGCTTCCGACTGCCACTTCCATTTATGGGATAATCAAATTTTGATCTGAGTCCACAAGGAAGTTAGGACAATTGTTTTTTTTTTTTTTTTTTTTTTTTTTTTTTTGAGAGGTTCTAGGATCCTGGAATCTTCCTTACCTGCGACCTCCTGGATCCTCGAGTCCTTTCCATATTGATCTAAATGGGATTCGAAGGATAAGCGGAGATATCTAAGATGACTTTGCCTTTTTTTTTATTATTGTGAGACAGACAATGTTTCATCAATCTTGCTCTAGAAAGTATTTCTTATTGACAAAGAGTTCTTAAAAACTAGGCCTCTTAACCATTCTATCTAACCTTAGACTAACTTGAACAACAACAATCTTGCTCTAGAAAGTATTTCTTATTGACAAAGAGGCCTTAAAGGCCTTAACCATTCTATCTAAATTTAGACTAACTTGAACAACAACAATCTTGCTCTAGAAAGTATTTCTTATTGACAAAGAGGCCTTAAAAGCTAGGCCTCTTAACCATTCTATCTAACCTACTAACTTGAACAACAACAATCTTGCTCTAGAAAGTATTTCTTATTGACAAAGAGGCCTTAAAGGCCTTAACCATTCTATCTAACTTTAGACTAACTTGAACAACAACAATCTTGCTCTAGAAAGTATTTCTTATTGACAAAGAGGCCTTAAAAGCTAGGCCTCTTAACCATTCTATCTAACCTTAGACTAACTTGAACAACAACAATCTTGTTCTAGAAAGTATTTCTTATTGACAAGGAGGCCTTGAAAGCTAGGCCTCTTAACCTTTCTATCTAACCTTATACTAACTTGAACAACAACAATCTTGCTCTAGAAAGTATTTTTTATTGACAAAGAGGCCTTAAAGGCCTTAACCATTCTATCTAACTTTAGACTAACTTGAACAACAACAATCTTGCTCTAGAAAGTATTTCTTATTGACAAAGAGGCCTTAAAAGCTAGGCCTCTTAACCATTCTATCTAACCTTAGACTAACTTGAACAACAACAATCTTGCTCTAGAAAGTATTTCTTATTGACAAAGAGACCTTAAAAGCTAGGCCTCTTAACCATTCTATCTAACCTTAGACTAACTTGAACAACAACAATCTTGCTCTAGAAAGTATTTCTTATTGACAAAGAGGCCTTAAAAGCTAGGCCTCTTAACCATTCTATCTAACCTTAGACTAACTTGAACAACAACAATCTTGCTCTAGAAAGTATTTCTTATTGACAAAGAGGCCTTAAAAGCTAGGCCTCTTAATCATTCTATCTAACCTTAGACTAACTTGAACAACAACAATCTTGCTCTAGAAAGTATTTCTTATTGACAAAGAGGCCTTAAAAGCTAGGCCTCTTAACCATTCTATCTAACCTACTAACTTGAACAACAACAATCTTGCTCTAGAAAGTATTTCTTATTGACAAAGAGGCCTTAAAGGCCTTAACCATTCTATGTAACTTTAGACTAACTTGAACAACAACAATCTTGCTCTACAAAGTATTTCTTATTGACAAAGAGGCCTTAAAAGCTAGGCCTCTTAATCATTCTATCTAACCTTAGACTAACTTGAAAAACAACAATCTTGCTCTAGAAAGTATTTCTTATTGACAAAGAGGCCTTAAAGGCCTTAACCATTCTATCTAACTTTAGACTAACTTGAACAACAACAATCTTGCTCTAGAAAGTATTTCTTATTGACAAAGAGGCCTTAAAAGCTAGGCCTCTTAACCATTCTATCTAACCTACTAACTTGAACAACAACAATCTTGCTCTAGAAAGTATTTCTTATTGACAAAGAGGCCTTAAAGGCCTTAACCATTCTATCTAACTTTAGACTAACTTGAACAACAACAATCTTGCTCTAGAAAGTATTTCTTATTGACAAAGAGGCCTTAAAATCTAGGCCTCTTAACCATTCTATCTAACCTTATACTAACTTGAACAACAACAATCTTGCTCTAGAAAGTATTTCTTATTGACAAGGAGGCCTTGAAAGCTAGGCCTCTTAACCTTTCTATCTAACCTTATACTAACTTGAACAACAACAATCTTGCTCTAGAAAGTATTTCTTATTGACAAAGAGGTCTTAAAGGCCTTAACCATTCTATCTAACTTTAGACTAACTTGAACAACAACAATCTTGCTCTAGAAAGTATTTCTTATTGACAAAGAGGCCTTAAAAGTTAGGCCTCTTAATCATTCTATCTAACCTTAGACTAACTTGAACAACAACAATCTTGCTCTAGAAAGTATTTCTTATTGACAAAGAGGCCTTAAAAGCTAAGCCTCTTAACCATTCTATCTAACCTTATACTAACTTGAACAACAACAATCTTGCTCTAGAAAGTATTTCTTATTGACAAAGAGGCCTTAAAGGCCTTAACCATTCTATCTAACCTTATACTAACTTGAACAACAACAATCTTGCTCTAGAAAGTATTTCTTATTGACAAAGAGGCCTTAAAAGCTAGGCCTCTTAATCATTCTATCTAACCTTAGACTAACTTGAACAACAACAATCTTGCTCTAGAAAGTATTTCTTATTGACAAAGAGGCCTTAAAAGCTAGGCCTCTTAACCATTCTATCTAACCTACTAACTTGAACAACAACAATCTTGCTCTAGAAAGTATTTCTTATTGACAAAGAGGCCTTAAAGGCCTTAACCATTCTATCTAACTTTAGACTAACTTGAACAACAACAATTTTGCTCTAGAAAGTATTTCTTATTGACAAAGAGGCCTTAAAAGCTAGGCCTCTTAACCATTCTATCTAACCTTAGACTAACTTGAACAACAACAATCTTGCTCTAGAAAGTATTTCTTATTGACAAAGAGGCCTTAAAGGCCTTAACCATTCTATCTAACCTTAGACTAACTTGAACAACAACAATCTTGCTCTAGAAAGTATTTCTTATTGACAAAGAGGCCTTAAAAGCTAGGCCTCTTAACCATTCTATCTAACCTTAGACTAACTTGAACAACAACAATCTTGCTCTAGAAAGTATTTCTTATTGACAAAGAGGCCTTAAAAGCTAGGCCTCTTAACCATTCTATCTAACCTTAGACTAACTTGAACAACAACAATCTTGCTCTAGAAAGTATTTCTTATTGACAAAGAGGCCTTAAAAGCTAGGCCTCTTAATCATTCTATCTAACCTTAGACTAACTTGAACAACAACAATCTTGCTCTCGAAAGTATTTCTTATTGACAAAGAGGCCTTAAAATCTAGGCCTCTTAACCATTCTATCTAACCTTATCCTAACTTGAACAACAACAATCTTGCTCTCGAAAGTATTTCTTATTGACAAGGAGGCCTTGAAAGCTAGGCCTCTTAACCTTTCTATCTAACCTTATACTAACTTGAACAACAACAATCTTGCTCTAGAAAGTATTTCTTATTGACAAAGAGGTCTTAAAGGCCTTAACCATTCTATCTAACTTTAGACTAACTTGAACAACAACAATCTTGCTCTAGAAAGTATTTCTTATTGACAAAGAGGCCTTAAAAGCTAGGCCTCTTAACCATTCTATCTAACCTTATACTAACTTGAACAACAACAATCTTGCTCTAGAAAGTATTTCTTATTGACAAAGAGGCCTTAAAAGCTAGGCCTCTTAACCATTCTATCTAACCTTTTACTAACTTGAACAACCGCAATCTTGATCTAGAAAGTATTTCTTATTGACAAAGAGGCCTTAAAAACTAGGCCTCTTAACCATTCTATCTAACCTTAGACTAACTTGAACAACAACAATCTTGCTCTAGAAAGTATTTCTTATTGACAAAGAGGCCTTAAAAGCTAGGCCTCTTAACCATTCTATCTAACCTACTAACTTGAACAACAACAATCTTGCTCTAGAAAGTATTTCTTATTGACAAAGAGGCCTTAAAGGCCTTAACCATTCTATCTAACTTTAGACTAACTTGAACAACAACAATCTTGCTCTAGAAAGTATTTCTTATTGACAAAGAGGCCTTAAAAGCTAGGCCTCTTAACCATTCTATCTAACCTTAGACTAACTTGAACAACAACAATCTTGCTCTAGAAAGTATTTCTTATTGACAAAGAGGCCTTAAAGGCCTTAACCATTCTATCTAACCTTAGACTAACTTGAACAACAACAATCTTGCTCTAGAAAGTATTTCTTATTGACAAAGAGGCCTTAAAAGCTAGGCCTCTTAACCATTCTATCTAACCTTAGACTAACTTGAACAACAACAATCTTGCTCTAGAAAGTATTTCTTATTGACAAAGGGACCTTAAAAGCTAGGCCTCTTAATCATTCTATCTAACCTTAGACTAACTTGAACAACAACAATCTTGCTCTAGAAAGTATTTCTTATTGACAAAGAGGCCTTAAAGGCCTTAACCATTCTATCTAACTTTATACTAACTTGAACAACAACAATCTTGCTCTAGAAAGTATTTCTTATTGACAAAGAGGCCTTAAAAGCTAGGCCTCTTAATCATTCTATCTAACCTTATACTAACTTGAACAACAACAATCTTGCTCTAGAAAGTATTTCTTATTGACAAAGAGGCCTTAAAAGCTAGGCCTCTTAATCATTCTATCTAACCTTAGACTAACTTGAACAACAACAATCTTGCTCTAGAAAGTATTTCTTATTGACAAAGAGGCCTTAAAAACTAGGCCTCTTAACCATTCTATCTAACCTTAGACTAACTTGAACAACAACAATCTTGCTCTAGAAAGTATTTCTTATTGACAAGGAGGCCTTGAAAGCTAGGCCTCTTAACCATTCTATCTAACCTTAGACTAACTTGAACAACAACAATCTTGCTCTAGAAAGTATTTCTTATTGACAAGGAGGCCTTGAAAGCTAGGCCTCTTAACCTTTCTATCTAACCTTATACTAACTTGAACAACAACAATCTTGCTCTAGAAAGTATTTCTTATTGACAAAGAGGTCTTAAAGGCCTTAACCATTCTATCTAACTTTAGACTAACTTGAACAACAACAATCTTGCTCTAGAAAGTATTTCTTATTGACAAAGAGGCCTTAAAAGCTAGGCCTCTTAACCATTCTATCTAACCTTATACTAACTTGAACAACAACAATCTTGCTCTAGAAAGTATTTCTTATTGACAAAGAGGCCTTAAAAGCTAGGCCTCTTAACCATTCTATCTAACCTTTTACTAACTTGAACAACCGCAATCTTGATCTAGAAAGTATTTCTTATTGACAAAGAGGCCTTAAAAACTAGGCCTCTTAACCATTCTATCTAACCTTAGACTAACTTGAACAACAACAATCTTGCTCTAGAAAGTATTTCTTATTGACAAAGAGGCCTTAAAAGCTAGGCCTCTTAACCATTCTATCTAACCTACTAACTTGAACAACAACAATCTTGCTCTAGAAAGTATTTCTTATTGACAAAGAGGCCTTAAAGGCCTTAACCATTCTATCTAACTTTAGACTAACTTGAACAACAACAATCTTGCTCTAGAAAGTATTTCTTATTGACAAAGAGGCCTTAAAAGCTAGGCCTCTTAACCATTCTATCTAACCTACTAACTTGAACAACAACAATCTTGCTCTAGAAAGTATTTCTTATTGACAAAGAGGCCTTAAAGGCCTTAACCATTCTATGTAACTTTAGACTAACTTGAACA
The DNA here is from genome assembly GCF_036898095.1 of Palaemon carinicauda. Lineage (NCBI taxonomy): Eukaryota > Metazoa > Arthropoda > Malacostraca > Decapoda > Palaemonidae > Palaemon > Palaemon carinicauda. Next base: position 14,389,855 of record NC_090737.1, read on the forward strand.
ACAACAATCTTGCTCTACAAAGTATTTCTTATTGACAAAGAGGCCTTAAAAGCTAGGCCTCTTAATCATTCTATCTAACCTTAGACTAACTTGAACAACAACAATCTTGCTCTAGAAAGTATTTCTTATTGACAAAGAGGCCTTAAAGGCCTTAACCATTCTATCTAACTTTAGACTAACTTGAACAACAACAATCTTGCTCTAGAAAGTATTTCTTATTGACAAAGAGGCCTTAAAAGCTAGGCCTCTTAACCATTCTATCTAACCTACTAACTTGAACAACAACAATCTTGCTCTAGAAAGTATTTCTTATTGACAAAGAGGCCTTAAAGGCCTTAACCATTCTATCTAACTTTAGACTAACTTGAACAACAACAATCTTGCTCTAGAAAGTATTTCTTATTGACAAAGAGGCCTTAAAATCTAGGCCTCTTAACCATTCTATCTAACCTTATACTAACTTGAACAACAACAATCTTGCTCTAGAAAGTATTTCTTATTGACAAGGAGGCCTTGAAAGCTAGGCCTCTTAACCTTTCTATCTAACCTTATACTAACTTGAACAACAACAATCTTGCTCTAGAAAGTATTTCTTATTGACAAAGAGGTCTTAAAGGCCTTAACCATTCTATCTAACTTTAGACTAACTTGAACAACAACAATCTTGCTCTAGAAAGTATTTCTTATTGACAAAGAGGCCTTAAAAGTTAGGCCTCTTAATCATTCTATCTAACCTTAGACTAACTTGAACAACAACAATCTTGCTCTAGAAAGTATTTCTTATTGACAAAGAGGCCTTAAAAGCTAAGCCTCTTAACCATTCTATCTAACCTTATACTAACTTGAACAACAACAATCTTGCTCTAGAAAGTATTTCTTATTGACAAAGAGGCCTTAAAGGCCTTAACCATTCTATCTAACCTTATACTAACTTGAACAACAACAATCTTGCTCTAGAAAGTATTTCTTATTGACAAAGAGGCCTTAAAAGCTAGGCCTCTTAATCATTCTATCTAACCTTAGACTAACTTGAACAACAACAATCTTGCTCTAGAAAGTATTTCTTATTGACAAAGAGGCCTTAAAAGCTAGGCCTCTTAACCATTCTATCTAACCTACTAACTTGAACAACAACAATCTTGCTCTAGAAAGTATTTCTTATTGACAAAGAGGCCTTAAAGGCCTTAACCATTCTATCTAACTTTAGACTAACTTGAACAACAACAATTTTGCTCTAGAAAGTATTTCTTATTGACAAAGAGGCCTTAAAAGCTAGGCCTCTTAACCATTCTATCTAACCTTAGACTAACTTGAACAACAACAATCTTGCTCTAGAAAGTATTTCTTATTGACAAAGAGGCCTTAAAGGCCTTAACCATTCTATCTAACCTTAGACTAACTTGAACAACAACAATCTTGCTCTAGAAAGTATTTCTTATTGACAAAGAGGCCTTAAAAGCTAGGCCTCTTAACCATTCTATCTAACCTTAGACTAACTTGAACAACAACAATCTTGCTCTAGAAAGTATTTCTTATTGACAAAGAGGCCTTAAAAGCTAGGCCTCTTAACCATTCTATCTAACCTTAGACTAACTTGAACAACAACAATCTTGCTCTAGAAAGTATTTCTTATTGACAAAGAGGCCTTAAAAACTAGGCCTCTTAATCATTCTATCTAACCTTAGACTAACTTGAACAACAACAATCTTGCTCTCGAAAGTATTTCTTATTGACAAAGAGGCCTTAAAATCTAGGCCTCTTAACCATTCTATCTAACCTTATCCTAACTTGAACAACAACAATCTTGCTCTCGAAAGTATTTCTTATTGACAAGGAGGCCTTGAAAGCTAGGCCTCTTAACCTTTCTATCTAACCTTATACTAACTTGAACAACAACAATCTTGCTCTAGAAAGTATTTCTTATTGACAAAGAGGTCTTAAAGGCCTTAACCATTCTATCTAACTTTAGACTAACTTGAACAACAACAATCTTGCTCTAGAAAGTATTTCTTATTGACAAAGAGGCCTTAAAAGCTAGGCCTCTTAACCATTCTATCTAACCTTATACTAACTTGAACAACAACAATCTTGCTCTAGAAAGTATTTCTTATTGACAAAGAGGCCTTAAAAGCTAGGCCTCTTAACCATTCTATCTAACCTTTTACTAACTTGAACAACCGCAATCTTGATCTAGAAAGTATTTCTTATTGACAAAGAGGCCTTAAAAACTAGGCCTCTTAACCATTCTATCTAACCTTAGACTAACTTGAACAACAACAATCTTGCTCTAGAAAGTATTTCTTATTGACAAAGAGGCCTTAAAAGCTAGGCCTCTTAACCATTCTATCTAACCTACTAACTTGAACAACAACAATCTTGCTCTAGAAAGTATTTCTTATTGACAAAGAGGCCTTAAAGGCCTTAACCATTCTATCTAACTTTAGACTAACTTGAACAACAACAATCTTGCTCTAGAAAGTATTTCTTATTAACAAAGAGGCCTTAAAAGCTAGGCCTCTTAACCATTCTATCTAACCTTAGACTAACTTGAACAACAACAATCTTGCTCTAGAAAGTATTTCTTATTGACAAAGAGGCCTTAAAGGCCTTAACCATTCTATCTAACCTTAGACTAACTTGAACAACAACAATCTTGCTCTAGAAAGTATTTCTTATTGACAAAGAGGCCTTAAAAGCTAGGCCTCTTAACCATTCTATCTAACCTTAGACTAACTTGAACAACAACAATCTTGCTCTAGAAAGTATTTCTTATTGACAAAGGGACCTTAAAAGCTAGGCCTCTTAATCATTCTATCTAACCTTAGACTAACTTGAACAACAACAATCTTGCTCTAGAAAGTATTTCTTATTGACAAAGAGGCCTTAAAGGCCTTAACCATTCTATCTAACTTTATACTAACTTGAACAACAACAATCTTGCTCTAGAAAGTATTTCTTATTGACAAAGAGGCCTTAAAAGCTAGGCCTCTTAATCATTCTATCTAACCTTATACTAACTTGAACAACAACAATCTTGCTCTAGAAAGTATTTCTTATTGACAAAGAGGCCTTAAAAGCTAGGCCTCTTAATCATTCTATCTAACCTTAGACTAACTTGAACAACAACAATCTTGCTCTAGAAAGTATTTCTTATTGACAAAGAGGCCTTAAAAACTAGGCCTCTTAACCATTCTATCTAACCTTAGACTAACTTGAACAACAACAATCTTGCTCTAGAAAGTATTTCTTATTGACAAGGAGGCCTTGAAAGCTAGGCCTCTTAACCATTCTATCTAACCTTAGACTAACTTGAACAACAACAATCTTGCTCTAGAAAGTATTTCTTATTGACAAGGAGGCCTTGAAAGCTAGGCCTCTTAACCTTTCTATCTAACCTTATACTAACTTGAACAACAACAATCTTGCTCTAGAAAGTATTTCTTATTGACAAAGAGGTCTTAAAGGCCTTAACCATTCTATCTAACTTTAGACTAACTTGAACAACAACAATCTTGCTCTAGAAAGTATTTCTTATTGACAAAGAGGCCTTAAAAGCTAGGCCTCTTAACCATTCTATCTAACCTTATACTAACTTGAACAACAACAATCTTGCTCTAGAAAGTATTTCTTATTGACAAAGAGGCCTTAAAAGCTAGGCCTCTTAACCATTCTATCTAACCTTTTACTAACTTGAACAACCGCAATCTTGATCTAGAAAGTATTTCTTATTGACAAAGAGGCCTTAAAAACTAGGCCTCTTAACCATTCTATCTAACCTTAGACTAACTTGAACAACAACAATCTTGCTCTAGAAAGTATTTCTTATTGACAAAGAGGCCTTAAAAGCTAGGCCTCTTAACCATTCTATCTAACCTACTAACTTGAACAACAACAATCTTGCTCTAGAAAGTATTTCTTATTGACAAAGAGGCCTTAAAGGCCTTAACCATTCTATCTAACTTTAGACTAACTTGAACAACAACAATCTTGCTCTAGAAAGTATTTCTTATTGACAAAGAGGCCTTAAAAGCTAGGCCTCTTAACCATTCTATCTAACCTTAGACTAACTTGAACAACAACAATCTTGCTCTAGAAAGTATTTCTTATTGACAAAGAGGCCTTAAAGGCCTTAACCATTCTATCTAACCTTAGACTAACTTGAACAACAACAATCTTGCTCTAGAAAGTATTTCTTATTGACAAAGAGGCCTTAAAAGCTAGGCCTCTTAACCATTCTATCTAACCTTAGACTAACTTGAACAACAACAATCTTGCTCTAGAAAGTATTTCTTATTGACAAAGGGACCTTAAAAGCTAGGCCTCTTAATCATTCTATCTAACCTTAGACTAACTTGAACAACAACAATCTTGCTCTAGAAAGTATTTCTTATTGACAAAGAGGCCTTAAAGGCCTTAACCATTCTATCTAACTTTATACTAACTTGAACAACAACAATCTTGCTCTAGAAAGTATTTCTTATTGACAAAGAGGCCTTAAAAGCTAGGCCTCTTAATCATTCTATCTAACCTTATACTAACTTGAACAACAACAATCTTGCTCTAGAAAGTATTTCTTATTGACAAAGAGGCCTTAAAAGCTAGGCCTCTTAATCATTCTATCTAACCTTAGACTAACTTGAACAACAACAATCTTGCTCTAGAAAGTATTTCTTATTGACAAAGAGGCCTTAAAAACTAGGCCTCTTAACCATTCTATCTAACCTTAGACTAACTTGAACAACAACAATCTTGCTCTAGAAAGTATTTCTTATTGACAAGGAGGCCTTGAAAGCTAGGCCTCTTAACCATTCTATCTAACCTTAGACTAACTTGAACAACAACAATCTTGCTCTAGAAAGTATTTCTTATTGACAAGGAGGCCTTGAAAGCTAGGCCTCTTAACCTTTCTATCTAACCTTATACTAACTTGAACAACAACAATCTTGCTCTAGAAAGTATTTCTTATTGACAAAGAGGTCTTAAAGGCCTTAACCATTCTATCTAACTTTAGACTAACTTGAACAACAACAATCTTGCTCTAGAAAGTATTTCTTATTGACAAAGAGGCCTTAAAAGCTAGGCGTCTTAACCATTCTATCTAACCTTATACTAACTTGAACAACAACAATCTTGCTCTAGAAAGTATTTCTTATTGACAAAGAGGCCTTGAAAGCTAGGCCTCTTAACCATTCTATCTAACCTTTTACTAACTTGAACAACAACAATCTTGCTCTAGAAAGTATTTCTTATTGACAAAGAGGCCTTAAAAACTAGGCCTCTTAACCATTCTATCTAACCTTATACTAACTTGAACAACAGCAATCTTGCTCTAGAAAGTATTTCTTATTGACAACGAGGCCTTAAATGCCTTAACCATTCTATCTAACTTTAGACTAACTTGAACAACAACAATCTTGCTCTAGAAAGTATTTTTTATTGATAAAGAGGCCTTAAAGGCCTTAACCATTCTCTCTAACTTTAGACTAACTTGAACAACAACAATCTTGCTCTAGAAAGTATTTGTTATTGATAAAGAGGCCTTAAAAGCTAGGCCTCTTAACCATTCTATCTAACCTTAGACCAACAAGAATAACAACAAATGCAGCCTTTTCTAGTTCACTGCAGGACAAAGGCCTCAGATGTGTTAATTCATACCTGGGATTTAGCCAGTTTTCATCACCACGCTGGCCAGTGTAGTTTGGTGATGGTGGTAGATTTTCGTCTGATCGCTCACAGCAAACCGACCTAGTATGGGTGGCCCTGACGAATACAGCTAGTATGGCGGTTCACAAACCCCACCTGCCTGAGACCAAAGGAAGTAATAAATGGAAATAAGTTTGTGAAGGAAGTAAAAAGAATCCTGTAGGAATTCTACCTGTTTAATAGTAGATAGAAACAACCTTGAATTCCATCTCAGATTTTTTAAAACCATTTTTTTTTTCATAAAGAAAATAAAAGATGGAGTAGTAGAGTAAGAAACCTTCATTTAATCTGTGATTTACAAGTTCAACAATTGGATATTTTTTATAAAAAAAAAATAGTAATATTGATAGCTGAATGAGGAATTTCACAAGAATGGTTATATTATTATTATTATTATTATTATTATTATTATTATTATTATTATTATTATTATTATTTCCTAAGCTAAAACCCTAGTTGGAAAAGTAGGATGTTATATGCCCAGGAGCCCCAACATGGATAATAGCCCTGTGAGGAAAGGAAACAAGGAAAAATACAATATTTTAAGAACAGTAACGACATTAAAATGAATATTTTTAGCCTAGACAAGAGAACTACAGAACAGGCAGTTTGTTATGACAATTTTATTCATTAAAATCGAAATTAACACGAATGATAATTATTTTTTACTTGATTTTAGTCTGTCTGAGGTATCAGTGATATTTATATTAACACCTCTGGGTCCAATTCCTTAACATATCGGTATGTGTATTTTTGTCAATTACACTAGAATGCTATCGGATCTATCAGAATTTACTGTTATATGTTATATAGCTATATATATATATATATATATATATATATATATATATATATATATATATATATATATGTGTGTGTGTGTGTGTGTGTGTGTGTGTGTGTGTATATATATATATATATATATATATATATATATATATATATATATATATATATATATATTTATTTATTTATATATATACATATACATACACATATATATATATATATTGTTAAGAAACATCTTGGAAAAAGTTTCGAAACAGCAGAGCTGTTCATTACGATAGATTTAATACCGATAAAAAAGTTAAATAACTAAAAAGCTAACATTCATAATTGATGTATTTTGTGTAATGTAAAAATAAATTTCATAATAGATAATAGGGGACATATATATTTTCATTAGTTCTTCAAAACAACTTGTTTGCAATGAGTGGAAGTGAGACAGTGAACATTTTTGTTCTTTTTTGTACTGATTGGCACTTGCGGGGTGCTTACCAACCACCAGTTTTCATGGTTAGTTTAACGGGAAGTAATATTGATAAGTGGTAACGATATCACGTTTTGCAAATTATTGCTACGTTTTATTTGACGAGGGAATGGAGAAAAAAAAAAAAAAAAAAACAGTTTCGTGGTTGATGGAGCATTATATCAGAATGATTGCCAGAAAAACATTGCCATTATCCCATTACACAAGAGATCTTTTATCAGAGATTATTCATTGCGTAATAAAAAGCCTACCATTTAATGTAGTTTGTGAAGAATTCTCCAATGATCAGAACTGGTTCTGGAATTTTGCTTAGGAAAATTAAAGTAATTTAGTGTAAGATGAGTCCTTGTATATCCTGCCAGGTCATTACTTCATGTATTTCCTCCATGGAAATCATTAATATTAAAATTTCATGGTTGGGTGATTTTGCAGATGTTATTATTATTATTATTATTATTATTTTTATTATTATTATTATTATTATTATTATTATTATTATTTGCTAAGCCACAAACCTAGTTAGAAAAGCAGGATGCTTTAAGCCCAGGGGCTCCAACAGGGAAAATAGCCCATTGAGGAAAGGAAATAAGGAAATAAAAGAAGTAATTAACAATGAAAATAAAATATTTTAAGAACAGTAACAACAATTAAGATAAATATTTCATATATAAACTATAAAAATTCTAACAAAATAAGAGATATAGAAGTAAGATAGAATACTGCGCCCGAGTGTTGTACCCTCAAGCAAGAGAAGTAAGTTGCACAGCTATGCTGTTTTTACATCATCTTTTCTTTGCTTCTTTTTATTGAGCCTGTGCTAGATAAAAGCTTTGGGTAGTCAGTCCAATTTTGGTAATCAGTCCAATTGGTTACAACCTTTAAAAAGAAATGAAAATTCTTCATCTGTCTTTGAGTAGTGCAGATGAAGCGGGAACTGGCTTTTGATAACACGGGCTCTTGCCGAAAAGCATGTTCGGTTAACTGTGAAATGATATAATAGAGACTTGGTGGGACATCTGGACATAGTATAACCAACCGAGTCAGGTATAAGTTTCTTACCTTGCTTTTTCTCCTTTTATCGTTTAAAAGTTTGAAATATTTAAATGATATCCCATGTATAATTTATTTTTTTATTACCTCATCTGCCATACTTGATGAATTAAGTAGTTGTGTCATTTTTTCAAGTTACTTATTGGAGGTTGCAACTTTTTTTTTCCGATTTTCGTCCGTTAATTCATTGTGATATACCATAATTTCAATTTATTTTTTATTTATATTTTTTTTAATAACTATAATATTTATCCATTGATTTCAATTTTGTTTTGCCTTAATTCTTTATTATAAGGTTAGATTTCCTTCGATTATTTCTATTGTTTTTATATAAATTTCAATTTTCCCGTTTCATTTTATATTTCCTTTTTAAAACTTTTTTTTCAGTTGATTTCGTAAAATAGTTATAATAAGCCTCGCTTTCTTTTTCCATGTATTCACTATTTTTGCCAACATTTCAACAGCTAATAGAGAGAAAAATTTTAAATCTCCATCTGCGCGTTTTGTGTTGTTTTATTGTTAGGTTTTGTTACAAAAACTCTTACCCACTGCAGAATAATCTTGACTTTTATTCATTCAAACGAGACCATTAAAATGTAAATAGAAACATTTATTTAAATGCATTCAGCTCATACGTATAACGTTGGATATAATGTTCATATTCCTTTAATTTAGGGCATAAATATTTACATTATAATCCATATGTTGTACTGTAGGTATTATAGAAATATTTATGATAACAGTAATAATAATCTGACTGTTAAAGGTTTAAAGGTTGCTCATGAATGTGATATTGCCATATCCAGTAGGACAATGCCCTAGAGACTGACCATATATACATATGATCATCGCTCAAGCCCCCTCTCCACCCAAACTAGGACCAAGGAGGGCCCGGCAATGGCTGCTGATGACTCAGCAGATAGACCTTTTGGCTCCTCCAAACCCCCCATGCTTATGCCTTTTTTATTTACGTTTTGGTAAAGATTTTATCATTGTAACCATATTTTTGGTCAAAATTTTACCAAGATAACTATATTTAAAACATTGACCAAAGAATTCATTTACACCCTGATAAAGTTTCTTAAAGAACTTCTTTTAGTTTTGGCATAGAGAATCAGTCTCATTTATTGAATTACACCCAAGCTGATAACAATGTCTTTACAAATAGCGTAATATCAACCTACTGGGTTTATCAAGCCACGAACCTCATCCGTTAATTCATCCATGTGGTTCATTAAACAGTTGAGCCTCATTCAATAGGTTCATCAGACACTTGAACCTCATTCATTAGGTTCATCAAACAGTTGAACCTCAGTCATTAGGTTCATCAAACAGTTGAACCTCAGTCATTAGGTTCATCAAACAGTTGAACCTCATTCATTAGGTTCATCAGACAGTTTAACCTCATTCATTAGTTTCATCAGACAGTTGAACCTCATTCATTAGATCGATTAAACAGTTGAACCTCAGTCATTAGGTTCATCAGACAGTTGAACCTCATTCATTAGATTGATTAAACCGTTGAACCTCAGTCATTAGATTGATTAAACAGTTGAACCTCAGTCATTAGATTGATTAAACAGTTGAACCTCAGTCATTAGATTGATTAAACAGTTGAACCTCAGTCATTAGGTTCAT
>NC_090737.1:14404515-14407015 GCF_036898095.1 Palaemon carinicauda
TGATGATATATTAGAGCATTTTGTTTGTCCAGGCCGCGTGTTTTAATCGCGAACACAAAACGTCTTGTTTGAGGTTCCCATCGGGTTTCTTTTTCTTTCTTTCTTTCTTTCTTTCTTTCTTGTTTAGAGGGCAATTGGTATTCTAGTCATTGCAGCAAAGAGTGGTTTGATTATCATTTCTATTCGGGTGATTTGTTGGGTATTGAAGCACTTAGTGGTATTATTATTATTATTATTATTATTATTATTATTATTATTATTATTATTATTATTATTGTTGTTGTTGTTGTTGTTGTTATTATTATTATTATTATTATTATTATTATTATTATTATTTGCCAAGCTACAAGCCTAGTTGGAAAAGCAGGATGCCATAAACACAGGGGCTCCAATAGGGGAAATAGCCCAGTGAGGAAAGGAAACAAGGAAAAATAAAATATAAGAACAGTAACAACATTGAAATAAATATCCCTATATAAACTGTAAAAATTTTAACAAAAAAAGAGGAAGAGAAATAAGATAGAATAGAGTACCCAAGTGTAACCTCAAGCAAGAGAACTCTAACCCGAGATAGTGGAAGACCATGGTATGAGCATAAAGAATCTTAGTAACGATTTGTGCTGTTTTGTACTTCGAGGCATTGTGTGTATATTATGAAATTCTTGAAAACGTACAGTATAAGATTCTCTCTTTGCCACGGTTGTATTATAACCTATTGCCTAGCCATTCAAAGTGTGTGAATTTAGAAACTTTTACCTCTCAGTAGAAACAAATGAGTAAAACCAATGAAGCGACGGGAAAATACTTTATTGCCATAAGTAAACAAGTACAGAAAAACATCTTTAACATTACTCAAAAGTGCCAAGTTATGACACTGTTGGGAGCGCTTGGGCCTACATGTGCAAGAAATTGCCGTATTTTAAAAAATTTTCCCAAGTCATCCATAAATGGTATAATAACCAGTTTTCTCTTTTTTATTGGTATCAACGACTGAAATAAAAAGTAATGATTTTCCTTACAATTTGATTGGGCTTCATAATTTTGCTGTCTAACCTCTTTTCCCAATTACCTCCTATAGTCTATTTTTTTTAGCGGTGCATATTTGCAATGACTCGCACGGGTTCCCTTTTAGCTCGGAAAAATTTCCTGATCGCTGATTGGTCGGAATTATTTTTGTCCGAATACCATCATTGTTTCCAAATGATTACAAAGTAATGTGAATCGAAACTTATGTATTAATCTAAATGTCTCCCTTAGATATAGGTTTTGTCAATAAATAATGTTAGATAGATAGATATATTATAAAGTATCGTGATGGTAAATCTAAATTTAATAACACCCACCGAAGTCAACGACAGGAGCTTGTTTTCGGATGCACGCTGCATAATTTTGTTACTTTTCATATATTTCAACACAAATTGAGACAAATTACACTAAGAATAAAGAAAAACATATTATAAACTTACTTTGAATACCAGAATCTACTAAAAACGTGGAATGGATAAAACTAACTGTTGATGAAAATAGCGGTTTGGTTAAAGCAAGACTAGCGTAGAGTGGGTCGTGGGTAAAACGAGCATTCTACTGTCAAACACCAAAGAGGGAATGGAAGGGAGATTGTAACACGGCGATGAAATTATGAATTCGTTTAATTGTGATTTTTAAGCAATTTTTGCAACACTACAGTATCCTCAAACCGAAAACGTTGCTATTTGGACAAAAATACTTCCGACCAATCAGGTATCAGGAACCTTTCCGAGCTAAAAGGGCACCCCTGTGAGTCGGTGCAAATATGCACCGCTAAAAAAAATAGACTATAGTGAAACTATTGAAGTTCATCTCAACACACACACACACACACACACACACACACACCCCACGTCCCCTAGTTCCCCTCAGCACTGAACAGCCTTCCTTGTCCCGGTATTGGGCCATATGACCCAAATTCCTTAAATACCTTTGTATCATGAGCTAAGAATATGTTGTAATGTTCTATTTATTTTGTTTGTTAATTCGAACGAAGGTTACAACTTGGAAAAGCTTCGCAGGTATCTGACATTTATCCCAAGCAAATGATATTAAATTACTTTATATTGGATAACAATGGCTCGTTTTACTTCTCTCATTTCACTGTTAAAGTATTTATCTTTATTACCTATATTAAATAACATTTTCCTTGTTCATAATATTATGACCCATATTCTGTGGCCCCATTATTATTATTATTATTATTATTATTATTATTATTATTATAATTATTAACTTGCTAAGCCACAACCTTAGTGCGAAAAGCAGGATGCTATAAGCCCAGAGGCTCCAACAGGGAATATATCCCAGTGAGGATATGGAACTAGAAAAAATGAAATATTTTAAGAACTGTAACAATATTAGAATAAATATTTCTTATATAAACTATGAAAACTTTAACAAAACAAGAGGAAGAGAAATTAAATAGAATAGCGTGGCCGAGAACTCTAACCCAAGACAGTGAAAGACCATG
>NC_090737.1:14417015-14422015 GCF_036898095.1 Palaemon carinicauda
TAGTAGTAGTAGTAGTAGTAGTGTTTTTTTTTTCTTTTTTTGTACACCAGTTTTAAAAATGTCAAGTATTTGAACAAGCTCCCATCAAACCTGTCAGATGATTTATGAAAGACAGAAGAGTCCAGTTATGGTCACAAAAACAAATGCTAATAATATTTATCTAAACGGTTGGTGAGTTTTTCCACTATATCCTCTAATGTTATACTTCATTTTGTCTTTTGATTTCCCTTATTTTTTGTATTTAATTATCCTTCAATCGATACCCGCATAGAAAACTAGAAAATGGTAATGATAATTATTATCATAAAAGCACTGACCGCGTGAAATGAATCCTTATTAAGGCTTTTTTGTTGACCAGGCAGACATGAGTCTTTTTATAGTTTATAAATGCCATATTTGTTTTTGACGTTGTTAATAGTTTATATATGACATATCTCTTTTGACATTACTTTTTTTAGAATGATTTATTGTTAATTTATTCTCTTCAGTTACTTATTTCCTCATTTCCTTTCCTCACTGGGCTATTTTTCCCTATTGGAGCCCCTGGGCTTATAGCATCTTGCTTTTCCAATTAGGGTTGTAGCTTGGATAGTAATAATAATAATAATAATAATAATAATAATAATAATAATAATAATAGTAGCTCTACTAGTGGCTCTGTATGCAGCTGTATGTCCAGAGCTAAACTCTTCAGGAATCCACTGATTGAAGGTCCAGGAACAATATTTTATTGGTAACTCATTTCCTACTGCAGCGAAATAGCCAAAATGGCCACGCCCCATTTGGTATATGAGAATATGAAAATTAAAATATATGGTAAATATTAGCTGAAACTGATTAATATAATGCCACCCCTCCATTACAGTGAACCAAAATGAGTCTTTATTATATTTTAGGCAATCGCAATGTGACTAGCTTGTATAATAAACAATTAATAGCTTTAATACCCCACAATCACCAACAATAACTTCTTTCACGCCCGATACAACTTGATGAAGTTTAGAGATGCAGATAGATCCCTTTGCAAAAACACGAGGTGTTTTTTAAATTTGCAAACCTTAGACGTTCAAAATGAGCAAAAAGACGTCAATGAGGCGTGAAACTCAAGTGAAGTCAAGAGACGAAAATCAATAATCATATCAACTACGATGCACTTCATTCAAGAAAGATATTATAGAAGCTTTCACTTTATAAAAACCAACAGCAATAACCCCTTCACGCCAAATGCAACCTAGATAAAAGAAGTTAAGAGATATTTGAAAATTTGCAAACCTTAGAAGTTCAGAATTAGCAAAAAGGATTCAATGAGGCGTGAAACTCAGTTGAAGTCATGACATGAAAATTGATAATCATATCAACTACGATGCACTTCATTCAAGAAAGATATAGAAGCTTTCATTGTATAAAAACCAACATTCAATTAGTCATGAAAATTGAACATGTAAGGTGATAGAGTTCGATAAGTTATTGACAAGCAGGTCATCTTTCCTGCCATGGCTTCTCACAGGGGAAGATTGTTTACTATCATGTCTAAATCAACAAGGGTTATGATCGCTGATAGATATGACAGTGAAGTTCGCGGCTGTCTTCCAAGATATAGACGAGCGACTTGTAAGGCTGAGACAGATGACGCAAAACCTCCAGAAGGGTCTTTGTGACGAAGGGATGGTGAAAAGAGACAGATTGTTGGTCATCATTGTTGGTGACAGATACGCAAGCGAGGACTGAGGTACCTTCAGAATGTCAGTCAAAGCAGCAGATATCTACTTGAAGTGCATGTGTAGGAGAATTCGCTATGTACAGCTGACTACTTCGGATGGATGGATGGGTGGGGAGGGAGGGAGGAGGCATTGGGAGAAACCTGTTAGGGGTAGAAGATGGAGAGGGAGATGGACAATTAGATGGCTAGATAAGGTGAAGGAGGATATGGAGAAATGGTGCATGGTGAAAGAGGGTGCCTTTGATAGAAAGCATTGGAGAGGGCGCATCATGCAACCGACCCCTTAATGTAGGGATAAAGGTGGGGAAGTATTTAGGATTTAAAGGCCATTCATGAATGGCAGAGGCAAGGGACAGTGACATTGCCCTATCAAGCAGGACAATGCCTTAGAGACTGACCATATGTACATATCAGCGCCCAAGCCCCCTCTCCACCCAAGTTAGGACCAAGGAAGGCCAGGAAAATGGATGCTGATGATTCAGAAGCTAGACCTATAGGCTCCCCCAAACCCCCCATCCTTAGCTTACAAGGATGGCGAGGTTGCAGCGACCAAAGTAACTAAGGAGTTTAAGCGGGACTCGAATCCCAGTCTGGCGTTCACCAGTCAGAGACATTACCACGTCGGCCACCACAACCCTAAATTGAATGTAAGAAGTCTTCGTCTTGCTTATAACAGTAACAGTCTCATACCCCTCTACATTAAAGTAAATTCCCATACATTAGCCATCACCACCTTAAAATAATAATAATAATAATAATAATAATATCAGTGCAAATGTTTTTTTTTTTTTTTTTTTTTTATGTTTGGTCTTCCGCGGTAGATTTGCATCAGCGCAAGGACGATCCTTCATCTCTGACATATCCTAATTCTTTCATGCAGTTCTCAGGCATTTGTTGACATCCTCTTCCTTATCGTCGAGGGCGTGTCGCCACGTGATTGGGTACACCTGTCAGGTTGCGATACATTAATGCAATTTGCTGAACAGTAGATTTAAAATGTGATACATGAAAATCAGAAACTGGAAAATGTAAATTTTCAATACTTTAAAACTCCTGAATGAAATTGTATAGTTAGTTCAAAGTAGTTATCTTATAATGGATTATTATTCGTATCCTTATAGCATCCTGCTTTTCCAACTAGGGTTGTAGCTTAGCAAGTAATAATAATAATAATAATAATAATAATAATAATAATAATAATAATAATAATAATAATAATAATAATAATAATAATAATAATAATAATAATAAGAGAACGAAAAATAAAGCGTTCGACATTGTGTTTGTCTTGAAGGTCGCATGAAGTTGATGCAGTAACATGCCCTTGAAAGAGTGGGTATATCTGTGGAGTGGCAGACGAAGAGAGGCTATGGTTCGATGTACGCTCCCTGCAAGATTAACATCAGATCACAGCTGTCAAAACAAAATGCACAGTCGCCGCCTTCAGATGTCGTAATCTCTCCACTCAGTGTATTCTTTTTACATACAGAGAAATGAAAGACTGTGTCCAAAGATTTTAGAAATTAAAGCAAATAGTAGGCATACTATATATCAAATTTAGAGTGAAACTGCATATTTTAAAGTTAATGATAAATAGTGGTTAGTACTGATCTTTATTATTTTGCAACTATATATATATATATATATATATATATGTGTGTGTGTGTGTGTGTGTGTGTGTGTATACTGTATATGTATATGTATATGTGTATATATATATATATATATATATATGTATATAATCTGCTGTTTTGCACACAGTGTCTAGGTAATTGATTCCCATATGATAATTATGTAAAGCGTGGTATGTGAATAATAAAGTACATTCATATAATTGGAAAATTTGGAAATCATATTCTCAAGACATTCGATCTGTCCCATCCACCAATGATATTATGCTTGAGAGCTTAGGGAGGTAACTAAATTCAATAGGTTCACATTGAGTTTATTAACTTTACCTTTGAAGTTGTGGTCAGTATTTTCAGAGAAATTACCTTTGAGTTTTCACGTATTTAGTATAATCTTAAAGGAATACGACTGTTTTCTTGTTAAATGACCAGATTTTCAATTATGCAAACACGATGAACAAGATGTGAATGTGAAATACAAAAGCCCGCAGTGATAGGTTTCTATTTGGCCTTTGGCACTGAAAAGTAATACTGATCTTTATTAGTAATTCACATTATTAAAATATTAACTCGAAAAATTTTAATTTATTCTGTTTCGAGAAGGGTCATTGAAGCCCTAAAATGTTTCACACAGAAGAACCAACTTTTATTATGAATGAAAAACATCCATAGCAAACTTTATTTTCAAAATATGAACGCTGAAATATGATTGATTCCTACTCAGGTTGGAATAATTGGGAATCTGAAAATCAGATGAAGCTGGTAAATCAGCAATAATTTTACCAGAACTTAATATTAAAACCTCAGTAAGGATTATGTACCTGGAATAATAATAATAATAATAATAATAATAATAATAATAATAATAATAATAATAATAATAATTAATCAGACAATAATGAGAAACAAGAATTGAATTGAAATCGTTTTAAACGAGATTCCGTATTGGTCATACGAGACTAACCAATGGATTTTTAATGTGCCCGCGACAGGGGCTAGTTCCCAAGTACAGTGAATCTGCTGAGCTTTTAATATTAAAGCATATATTTTAGCGAGTGCAAGTCTTTTTAAAGCTTACATTTTAATCGGATTGTGAGAACTCGTGATTTTTAATTTTTAAGGAGTAAATGTCTAATAGGGACTAAATAATATTTTAAGCTCTGCTTGTAGAAGTTTCTTTGATAAGTAATTTTATACGTCTTAGTGTTATTATTATTATTATTATTATTATTATTATTATTATTATTATTATTATTATTTATATATATACAGTGTATATATATATATATATATATATATATATATATATGTTTATTTAATTCCTTCCAGAATTCTTGCTAGTTAGTCTTGTAAGAATAGGATTTTACTCTGGACAGTAAAATCTACCCCATTTTTATAATAATGGTCTTCACCACGTGATCCACCTTTTTTATTGTAAGAACTCTCGATCGCCACGACACAATATACACGAGGTTTAAAGTCGTTACCTTTATATAAAGTAAAGTCACAATGCTTTAGATAACTTTAACTCAGTTGACCTATTGACATAAATGAAAGCTTTAGAGACAGACAGGCGGGCAGACACACGAGTAATTTTTAGAAAAGGCAGAAAAGGGGTTTGTTTTTAATTGAGGAAGAAAAGGGTTTGCTGT
>NC_090737.1:14432015-14464515 GCF_036898095.1 Palaemon carinicauda
TAATTCATTTAAAAGTATATTGTATCATTTGAAATTGGAAAGTTTTAGGGGACAATGTTTTTTAGTTGAGGAGCTATCTTTTATTTTAAGAAAAAATAGGTACCTTCACCATTGAGACGAACTATCAACAGTCTTCTGTTGTTGAAATCTCCAAACCTTGAAAAATTCAATATGTTCATTAATATGCATAAAATGTTAGCCTCTGTACCATGGTCTTCCACTGTCTTGGGTTAGAGTTCTCTTGCTTGAGGGTACACTCGGGCACACTATTCTATCTAATTTCTCTTCCTCTTTTCTTGTTAAAGTTTTCATAGTTTATATAAGAAATATTTATTTAAATGTCATTGTTCTTAAAATATATTATTTTTCCTTATTTCCTTTCCTCACTGGGCTATTTTTCCTGTTGGGGCCCCTGGGCTTATAGCATCCTGCTTATCCAACTAGGATTGTAGCTTAGCAAGTAATAATAATAATAATAATAATAATAATAATAATAATAATAATAATAATAATAATAATGTTGCTTGTTAGAGCAATATTCCTACTTCCACCAAGCGAATAGTCATGAAATTATTCATCCCTTAATAGAAACACTGACATTCCAGTGGTAAGGATATTCCCCATGTGGACAGGACCTCTTGGGTCTCTCAGCCTATCCTAAGCAATGAATTATGTACCCGGTAGTTAAACAACTATTGCAGATCGTACCAGAGTAAGGAAAGCAGGGGTAATACGCTATTTTTCATGAGTCCTGTCTGTTGAGAACCTAAAATACTATCCTTTTCTGAGGACATGAACCCTCGAAAATAAGATAGTGTACAATATATATATATATATATATATATATATATATATATATATATATATATATATATATCAAGCCTCTATATATATATATATATATATATATATATATATATATATATATATATATATATATATATATCAAGCCTCTATATATATGTATATATATATATATATATATATATATATATATATATTTTATATATATATATATATATATATATATATATATATCAAGCCGATATATATATATATATATATATATATATATATATATATATATATATATATATATATATATATATCCATGTTTTTTATATTGTTCTCACGTCGAGTCTTCATCTGCAGACTCTGATCTTTATTAGGGTCTATTAAACCTCTGATCTGGATATGACTCTGGCACCCTAGTTCAGCTAATTCTTTGCTCATGTTATATAAGATTTTCATAATGCTGACAGTCCTCCGTGACTAAGTTTTAGATTTGCAATTGATTCTAACATTTTTGCTCTGTCTTTCACATGGCTTAATACACTACGTTATTCCAGAAATGTTATTCCAGCTGCAACGAGACTGTGGAATGATCTTTCTAATCATGCACTTGAATCGGTGGAACTTCAGAAGTTCAACTTGTTGCAATTGCCTTTCTATTGAACAAGTTGGCGTAAATCTCAATTCATAGGTTTAAAGGTTTAAGGGTCACTCATGAATGGCAGAGGCAAGGGACAGTTAAATTGCCCTATCAAGCAGGACAATGCCCTAGAGACTGACCATATATCATATGGCCAGCGCCCAAGCGTCCTCTCCACCCAAGCAAGGACCAAGGAGGGCCAGGC
Organism: Palaemon carinicauda; assembly: GCF_036898095.1. Lineage (NCBI taxonomy): Eukaryota > Metazoa > Arthropoda > Malacostraca > Decapoda > Palaemonidae > Palaemon > Palaemon carinicauda. Next base: position 14,433,653 of record NC_090737.1, read on the forward strand.
AATGGCTACTGATAACATAGCAGATAGACCTATAGGTTCCCCCAAACCCCCCCCCCCCACCATCCTTAGCTCTTAAGGATGGTAAGGTTGCAGACATTAAAGGAACTAACGAGTCTGAGCAGGACTCGAACCCCGTCTGGCAATCTCCAGGCAGAGACATTACTAATCAGGCCACAATAACCCATTATATTTAAATTCAGCATTGTCATTCATCTTAAAATATTCCATCATTTTTTATTGTATCTCATTTACAGTTAATTTGTAACTTCTCTATTTCATTTCCGCACTGGACTACGTCCCCTGTTTGAACCCCTGGGCTTTTAGCATTCTGCTTTTCCAATTAGTATTGTAAGCTTACACTCTTAATCATAATAATGATTATATATATATATATATATATATATATATATATATATATATATATATATATATATATATATGTATATATATATATATATATATATTTATATACAGTACATATATTATAGTATGTTTGTGGATTTATATAAATTTATATATATATATATATATATATATATATATATATATATATATATATATATATATATATATATATATATATATATATATATACTCGTATGTATCTGTTTATGCACGTATATGAACTTATGCTCACATAGGTAAAGTGTCTTACAACTAAGTATTGAAACCGGGTTACCAAATGCATAACCAATAGCTAAAATTTCCTCATACATCAATTGATATGCATGCTCCCCGACATTCGTGTGTTAATTTTACTACACTTGTGCAAATTAAACGACGTTAAACAATACTGCTCCATTTGATTGTATTTACTCTTGACAAACCAGGATTTGTGTATGTGGTTCCACTTATAAATTGTTTCACCTTCTGATTCCAATCTCTGTCCCGTTTTCTCGTTGGGTTAAGAGTAGCATTATGACCAAACTGTGCCCTTTGGTTTTGATATTCGGGAAACGTTTTTATTATTTCATCATCATCATCATCTCCTCCCACGCCTATTGACGCGAAGGGCCTCAGTTAGATTTCGCCAGTCGTCTCTATCTTGAGCTTATAAATCAATAATTCTCCATTCGTCATTTCTTACTTCACATTTCATAGTCCTCAGCCATGTAGGTCTGGGTCTTCCAACTGTTCTAGTGCCTTGAGGAGCCCAGTTGAAAGTCTGGTGAACTAATCTCTCCTCGGGAGAGAGAAGAGCATGCTCTAAACATCTCCATCTGTCCCTCACCATGATCTCATCCACATATGGTACTCGAGTAATCTCTCCTATAGTTTCCTTTCTAATCCTGTTTACACAACCAGAAATATTTGTCTGCCTGGAAATGAAGCAGCTGAAGAATATGCCAGATACCTTGAGAAATTTTTATTAGAGTTAGGTTTTAGGTAATCAAACTTGCAGCAAATGTTTTTCTGATGAACAGGCTGGCATAAGTCTTTTTATAGTTTATATATGAAATGTCTGTTTTAATGTTGTTATTGTTTTTAAAATATTTTATTTTAATGGTTTATCACTTCCTATATCGTTTATTTATTTTCATATTTCCTTTCCTCACGAGGCAGATTTCCCTGTTAGAGACCTTGGTCCTTTTGCGTCTTGGTCTTCCAACTAGTGTTGTAGCTTAGCTAGTAATAATAATAATAATAATAATAATAATAATAATAATAATAATAATAATAATAATAATAATAATAATAATAATAATAATAATACTCAAACTTATTATTATGATTTAAGGGAAACTAGGATATCCGCTGCGTCACAGATCATGATACACATAAAAATCTAAGCAATTTTTGTAATGATTGAATTATAATAGTGTTTACATATTTTGCGTTCCCTTTATAGAATATTAAGAAATAAAGACATTTGTAGAACGGAAATCTTTTTTTTTTAACACAATACTTATAATGTTATTGGATATCCAATTTCAAATAAGTGTCCCTATTAGCGTTTATATTTTTGCTCTGATATTTTGAAGATTACTTCCAAACTCTAGATTTTTTTTTTCTTTCTTTTTTTTTTTTACAATGTGAAAGGATAAATAGAATCTCGAATTACTTGGGAAAATGTAGAGATAATGAAATCGAATCTTCTTTTTTTTTTTCTGTGAATGTTAGAGCTCTCTTGCTTGAGGATACACTCGGGCTCACCAATCTATCTAATTTCTCTTCCTGTTGTTTTGTTAAAGTTTTTATAGTTTATTTAGGAAATATTTATTTTAATGTTACTTTTCATAAAATATTTTATTTTTCCTTGTTTCCTTTCCTCACTGGGCTATTTTCCCTGTTGGGGCCCCTGGGCTTATAGCATCCTGCTTTTCCAACAAGTGTTGTATCTTAGCAAGTAATAATAATTATAATGATGATGATAATAATAATAATAATGATAATAATAATTATAATGATAATAATGATAATGATTATTACCAATAATTGAGTCTCTTGAACGATAAAAAAATCATCAAACAAATAATCATTCACCAGTTATAAGAAACTGGGAAAAGACAAATATCGTTTAAGATGAATGATTCTTAGATTTACTGTGTATATAATGAAGGTAACAAATTGATAATAATTTTGATAAGTATGTGAATTACCATAGAAGTCATTTGGACTTAGAAGTAAAACCAAATGAGCAAAGTATCCTTCTCTGGAGAGTGGTGGAAATGGGTACAGGGAACGAGAAGGAGAAAACCAAAGCGAAAGTGGATGGACTGTGTCAAGGATGACCTTCGATCAAAGGGATTAACCGGTGATGAAGTGTGGGACAGAGGTAGATGGAGAAAGCTGGCCAGAAACATCGACCCCAATTAAAGGTGTGGAAAAGATGTAGACAAAGAAGAAGAAGACGATCTTTCTCTGGATTGGATATCTTCTTGATAACCCGAGTTATTAATATAATAAAAAGCGCATTTTTCTCACCTTGCAACCCAAGACGTTAACGCTAATTGGCTATCTTAGGAAGAATATTCTTTAAGTTGATATGAAAGACATCTATTGACTAGAACTCATTTCCAGTTATTGATATTACTATATGAACATTTTTATAAGTCATCAAGACATAATTAGTTTACTGTATGTATATCAGTCTTCAAGACATAATTAGTTTACTGTATGTATATCAGTCTTCAAGACATAATTAGTTTACAGTATGTATATCAATCTTCAAGACATAATTAGTTTACAGTATGTATATCAGTCTTCAAGACATAATTAGTTTACGGTATGTATATCAGTCATAATTAGTTTACGGTATGTATATCAGTCATAATTAGTTTACGGTATGTATATCAGTCTTCAAGACATAATCAGGTTGTAGTATTTATATCAGTCTTTAAGACATAATTAACTTTTATTTATATCAGTCATTAAGACATAATTAGTTTACAGTATTTATATCGGCCATCAAGGCATGATTAGTTAACAGTATTTATATCAGCCATCAAGACATAATTAGTTTACAGTATTTATATCAGTCACCAAGACATAATTAGTGTACTGTACTTATAATATTTATCAAGACATAGAGTATTCATATCAATCATGAACACATAATTATTTTATAGTATTATATTAATCATCAGGGCATAATTAGTTTACAGTATTTATATCAGTCACCATGACATAATTTTTACCGTATTTATATCAGTCATCAAGACATAAATAGTATACAGTATTTATATCAATCATCGAGACATAATTAGTTTAAATTATTCGTATCAGTCATCAAGACATATATCAGTCATGTAGATGTAACTAATTTACAGTATTTTTGTCAGTCATAAAGACAATAACTTTAGAGTATTTATATCAGTCATCAAGACATTTTTAGTTTGCGGTATTTATATCAGTCATCAAGACATAATTAACTTACAGTATTTATATCAGTCATGAAGACACATATTAGTGATGCAGATGTAATTAGTTTACAGTATTTTTATAAGTCATCAAGGCCTAATAAGTTGAAAGTATTTATATAGGTCATTAAGACATAATTAGTTTACAGTATTTTTATCAGTCATCAAGGCCTAATAAGTTGAAAGTATTTATATAGGTCATTAAGACATAATTAGTTTACAGTATTTTTATCAGTCATCAAGGCCTAATCAGTTGAAAGTATTTATATAGGTCATTAAGACATAATTAGTTTACAGTATTTTTATCAGTCATCAAGGCCTAATAAGTTGAAAGTATTTATATAGGTCATTAAGACATAATTAGTTTACAGTATTTTTATCAGTCATCAAGGCCTAATCAGTTGAAAGTATTTTTATCGGTCATTAAGACATAATTAGTTTACAGTATGTTTATCAGTCATCATCAAGGCATAAAGACATAATTAACCTATTAATATTAGTCTTTGTCCTTCGGTTTCATTTGTCTGTTATTCAGCACGTCTCCTATCGCACGTGATAAGCAGCATGAATCGTGGCATGGTTCCTGGAATACTAAATGTCGTGGTTATCTCAAGTTGCTGTATACTATAGTCAATTCTTTTTAGTGAGGCAGATGTGTACCGACTCGCAGGGGTGCCCTTTTATCTCTGAAAGGTTTCCTAATATCTGATTGGTCGGAAGTATTTTTTCCGAATATTTCGGACCGATCAGCTATAAGGCTACTTTTCCGAGCTAAAAGGACTCCCCTGCGAGTGGGTGCAAATCTGCCTCACTAAAAAAAATTTCTATAGTCATTCTATTGGAACTCATAAGATGGTCTTATTCCAGATATATGGTAAAGCTGTGCGCGCTTTGCTATAACATTTCTTATATTATTATTATTATTATTATTATTATTATTATTATTATTATTATTATTATTATTATTACTAGCTAAGCTACAACCCTAGTGGGAAAATCAATTTGCTATAAGCCCAAGGGCTCTAACAAGGAAAAATAGCCCTGTGAGGAAAGGAAATAAGGAAATAAATAAACCATGTAAGAAGTAATGACCATCCAAACTAAAATATTTTATTTGAAATATGCTTATTATTATTATTAATATTCTTCTTCTTCTTCTTCTTCTTCTTCTTCTTCTTCTTCTTCTTCTTCTTATTATTATTATTATTATTATTATTATTATTATTATTATTATTATTATTATTATTACGAAACCACAATCAAACATTTAAAAAAAAAAAAAAAAATCTTCTACCAGTTCTCAACACACAAGTTTAGCATTCAGTCGAGGTTAAGCAAACAAGCGCAAAGCATTTTCTTAAATACTATGCTGAGTACGTTTCAGTATTGATCACGGTCACTAGAGGATGGAAAGCACCATCCTTCACAGCTCGATTAACTTCCAGAGGAGAAGACGTGTACTTGCGCCACTCGGTTGGGTAATCATTCGACTAGCTATCGGTTAAATTATCTTGCTGGTGCAAATACTTTTGGCATTCTTCCGAAGGTATTTCGTTATGTGTGTGTGTTCATATATATATATATATATATATATATATATATATATATATAATCATCATCATATCCTCCTACGCCTATTGACGCAAAGGACCTCGTTTAGATTTCCCCAGTCGTCTATCTAGGGCTTTTAGTTGAATAATTCTCCATTAATCATCTACTTCGTGCTTCATAGCCCTCAGTTATATATATATATATATATATATATATATATATATATATATATATATATATATATACATATATATATATATATATATATATATATATATATATATATATATATATATGTATGTATATATAAATATATATATATATATATATATATATATATATATATATATATATATATGTATATATAAATATATATATATACTGTATATATATATATAAATATATATATATACTGTATATATATATATATATATATATATATATATATATATATATATATATATATATATATATATATATAAACAAATCCAGCCGTTTCGAGTCCACTGCAGGATAAAGACCTCAGACATGTCCTTATTCGTGCCCGGAGCTTGACCAGATTTCATCACTACGCTGACCAACTGCAGATTGGGGATGGTGGGGGATTTTAGTCTGATCGGTCACTGCAAACAAACCTAATATGTGTGGCCCTGACTAGTACAGCTTTGCTAATCATGGCGATATTCGAACTTTCGCCACGTTGAGGTATCATCAATCAGAAAGGTATATATATATATATATATATATATATATATATATATATATATATATATATATATATATATATATATATATATATATATATATATATGTATATATATATATACACACACACATATATATATATATATATATATATATATATATATATATATATATATATATATATATATATATATATATATATATATATGTGTGTGTGTGTGTGTGTGTGTGTGTGTGTGTGTGTGTGTGTATGCTGAGGGAATCCTGAATAGTTTAATCTCTCGGCATACAGAATACTGCAAAAGTTTTCCTTTTCACTCTTTGAAAGTACTGTTAAGGTCATTGGTGGTAGAAGTGTAAGTTGAGATTTCATCTTATTATAGTTTTAATAGTTTAAAGGCTTAAAAGACGTTAACGAGCATCAAATTATCATTATTATTATCATCATTATTATTATTATTATTATTATTATTATTATTATTATTTCTTGCTAAGCTACAACCCTAGTTGGAAAAGCAGGATGCAATAAGCACAGGGGCCCCAACTGGGAAAATAGCATAGTGAGGAAAGGAAACAAGGAAAAATAAAATATTTTAATAACAGTAACAACATTAAAATAAATTTTCTATATAAACTATAAAAACTTGAATAAAACAAGAAGAGAAATTAGATAGAATAATGTGCCTGAGTGCTCCCTTAAGACACTGGAAGACCACGGTACAGAGGCTATGGCACTACCCAAGACTACAGAAAAATGGTTTGATTTTGGAGTGTCCTCCAAGAAGAGCTGTAAGGGAAATGTCATCGTACTGTCACAAACAGTGTCCTAGGGGCCGAAAATTCACACATGATTAGCCACTAAGCCCTCTCCCCAACCGTAAGATCTGGGAGAGTAAGGCAATGTAAAGCAAAATCATGGAAGGGTTATTAATCCTTTGGAAATGTTGTGGAGATCAAACATATAAATATATGGTCACCAGGCAGGCCTAGCTTCACCCATAAAGAAAGAGTCTGGCAAACGTTTGCTGTTGTTTCAAGCAAATTTACGCAAACCGCCAAACTCATGATACTTATATCAAAGGGACGATGACATCTTGTGCAAGTGAGAATTTCTCAAGCTGAGTTGATTAACTGAACTCCTTTCAAGCTGTGTTGGTCTTGAATTCTTTTCAAATTGACTTGGACATTAACTCTTTTTATGCTGAGTTAAACATGAACTCTTTCCAATCTGAGTTGAACTTGAACTCTTTTCAGGTTGCGTTGGACTTCAACACTTTTCAAGCTTAGTTGGACTTGAATTCTTTTCAAATTTTGTTAGACTTGAATTTCTTCCAAGCAGTGTTGGACTTGAACACTTTTCAAGCTGAGTTGGACTTGTACTCTTTTCAAGTTGTGTTGAACTGGAACTCTCTTTTTCCAGTTGTGCTGGGCTTTAACTCTTTTCAAGCTGTGATGGACTTGAACTATTGTCAGTCTATGTTGGTTTGGCTTCTTTTCTGGCTGAGTTGAGCTTGTTGAACTCAGGACCTGACCTCTTTTGTGACTGTGTTGGACTTGAACTCTTTTCAATCTGTGCTGGACTTGAACTCTTTTCAAGCTGTGATGGACTTGAACTATTGTCAGTGTTTCTTGGCTTGGCCTCTTTTTTGGGTGTGTTGGGCTTGAACTCAGGACTTGACCTCTTTTGTGACTGTGTTGGACTTGAACTCTTTTCAAGCTGTGATAGACTTGAACTATTGTCAGTCTATGTTGGCTTGGCCTCTTTTCTGGGTGTTGGGCTTGAACTCAGGACCTGACCTCTTTTGTGACTGTGTTGGACTTGAACTCTTTTCAATCTGTGCTTGACTTGAACTCTTTCAAGCTGTGATGGACTTAAACTATTGTCAGCCTTTGTTGACTTGGCCTCTTTTCTGGCTGTGTTGGGCTTGAACTCAGGACCTAACTTCTTTTCTGGCTGTGTTGGACTTGAACTCTTTTCAAGCTGTGTTGGACTTGAACTCTTTTCAAGCTGTGATGGACATGAACTACTGTCAGCTTTTGTTGACGTGGCCTCTTTTCTGGCTGTGTTGTTCAGGACCTGATCTCTTTTCTGGCTGTGTTTGACTTGAACTCTTTTCAAGCTGTGTTGGACTCGAACTCTTTTCAAGCTGTGGTGACCTATAACTTTTCTAGCTGTGTTGAACTTGAACTATTGTTAGTCTTTCTGGGCTTGGCCTCTTTTCTGGCTGTGTTGGGATTGGACTCGGGATCTGATCTCCTCTCAGGCTGTGTTGGACGTGAACCCAGGACCTTACTACTTTTCTTACTGTGGTGGACTTGTACTTACGACCAACGAAATGGGACGCTGTTCATTACATAACACAGCTATTACGACCCAGAAATATAGAATAGATTGAAATGAATGTTTACGTTGTATCTAGAAAAAAAAAAGATTCATGAATGTAATGTAAAAGAAATTGTCTCGAACGCTTCCTTGCGTCGGGACATTGACCTGTTCATACCAGTAACCTATCACCTAAATAGAACGCTTTATATTATTTTTATTTTTGTTTAAAAAAAACGAGTTTTAAGCAGTAAAAAGTTTAAACATTCATATTTTTTTTTATAATATACTGCTGGAAAATCACGGAAAATATTCAAATATCCCCTCTGGAAATGAAAAATTTTCATTTATAATTCATTTTGCTCCTAAATCACAAGAAATTTTTTACCATTAGCGTAATTCATTTGCGCGCAGAAGAATCATTTTTACTGGTAATTCCCGAGAAATAGTGCCTTCTTCTATAATTGAGGAAGATGAAAGATAAAAGATAAATGAAAATAAAGAGAGAAAATAAATGAAAATATAATCTTTCTTTAATTTTCTTATAATTGCTTACACAGCAAATAACATTTATTTTTAAAGAGATATCCTTGATGTTAACTCAGCTATCTGACCTACTTATTATTCATATTGAGTCTTATTAGCAAAGTCCCAGTGCGTTAATACTCAACAATATGCAAGTGCCTACACACACACACATACGCACACACATACACACACACACACACACACATATATATATATATATATATATATATATATATGTGTGTGTGTGTGTGTGTGTGTGTGTGTGTGTATGTGTGTATTTTAAAGCTGTTTACAAACCAACCCAGTTTTCAACAAGATTTTAAAAATATTTGCTTATCTTATTCTTATTATAGATTCTCTCTCTCTCTCTCTCTCTCTCTCTCTCTCTCTCTCTCTCTCTCTCTCTCTCTCTCTCTCTCTCTCTCTCTCTCACATGCATGTGTCTGTGGGCACGGGCACACACATATACAGACATATATATATATATATATATATATATATATATATATATATATATATATATATATATATATATATATATATATATATATATATATATATATATATATATATATATATATATTCTCCAAGGACATAGATGTCCATTAAACTTCCTTCTCTTGTTTTGCCGTTGCCAGGGTTACGCAAATAAAGGATTTAATGTTTGTTACATTCGGCTTCGTAAAAAAAAAATAAAAGACCACGCGTCTAAAGAACGATTTCTTAAAAATCGTCAAAGAGGAATCCAAAGAAAATAGGAAAAATTAAGAACGATATTTTGTATTGTTTGATAACTATTTTCCTTCTGTAACATCCTACTCAATATGTCCTTAAATCCTTCAAGGACGGTGATAATGATGATGATGATGATATGTGTGTGTGTGTGTATTAGAGTGTTTATCGATATCTAGATATAGCTAGTAGTTCGTCAGGGCACCAGCCACCCGTTGAGATACTGCCGCTAGAGAGTTATGGGGTCCTTTGAGTGGTCAGACAGTACTACATTGGATCTCTCTCTCTAGTTACGGTTCACTTTCCCTTTGCCTACACATACACCGAATAGTTTGACCTGTTCTTTACAGATTCTGCACTGTCCCCATACACCTGACAACACTGAGATTACCAAACAATTCTTTTTCACCAAGGGGTTAACTACTGCACTGTAATTGTCCAGTGGCTACTTTCCTCTTAGTAAGGGTAAAAGAGACTCTTTAGCTATGGTAAGCAGCTCTTCTAGGAGAAGGACACTCCAAAATCAAACCATTGTTCTCTGGTCTTGTGTAGTGCCATAGCCTCTGCACCATGGTCTTTCACTGTCTTGGTTTAAAGTTCTTTTGCTTGAGAGTACGCTGGGATACACTATTCTTTTTTATTTCTCTTCCTCTAGTTTTGTCAAAGTTTTTATAGTTTATATAGGAAATATGTATTTTAATGTTACTGTTCTTAGAATATTTCATTTTTCCTTGTTTCCTTTCCTCACTGGGATATTTTCCCTGTTGGGGCCACTTGGCTTATAGCACCCTGCTTTTCCAACTAGGATTGTAGCTTAGCAAGTAATAATAATAATAATAATAATAATAATAATGATAGTAATAATAGTATTGAATTAACGGATATTTATAGGATTTGTTGAAATTAGTCTGTTTGTTTTAGTGGCTTATCATGAAAATTGTTCTCTTCGTTGTAACGAAAAGATTCGATTTCATTATTCCTGTTTTCTGCAAAAATTAATCCAGGGTAAGATTCAGTGGATCCAATTCCTGAGATTATTATTAATATTATTATTATTATTATTATTGTTATTATTATTATTATTATTATTATTATTATTATTATTATTATTATTATTAAAAATATGCTTTGATTTTGGTGGAGCAAGTCATTTCATTGCAAATGAAGTTTTCAAAATACGTAAAACGGAAATTAAAGGTGCAACAAATAAACTCAAGATATTAAATATGGAACTTGCTGCGCGTGTTAGAAAACTAAGCCGGAAATTAATAAATAGTAGGAAATTTCCTACTATTGATAAGCAGAGAAACTACTTTACTATGTATTTCAGTCGAATGGATCCAAGGCTTATTGTTAATATCTTTCAAAACTATGGATTGATCGGTATGGTGCTTTGCAACATTGTTTTTCACACTATCCCCAAATATTTGATTAAAAAGAATCCATCTCCAAATATAGATTTCAACGGCACTTTTTCTTGCTTGAGGGTACACTCGGACACACTACAGTATTCTATCTTATTTATCTTCCTCCCCTTTTTTTAAAGTTTTTATAGTTTATTTTTATATATTAATGTTGTTACCGTTTTTTAAATATTTTATTTTTCCTCGTTTCCTTTTCTCACTGGGCTATTTTCCCTGTTGGAGCCCCTGGGCTTATAGCATCCTGCTTTTCCAAATAGGGTTGCTTAGCAAATAATAATAATAATAATAATAATAATAATAATAATAATAATGTTGTGGGTAAGAGTAAGGTTATGAGATGTACGGGAAGGGAAGGTGGTGCGAGGTTGAATGTCATGTTGAATGGAGAGTTACTTGAGGAGGTGGATCAGTTTAAGTCAGTGGTTCCCAACTACTTTTGGTCATTACCCCACTTTTTCCAAATTCTTGGCTAGCGCCAAGCTCGTTACCCCACATCATTTCTATCATTTTGTACATGATTAATGTCAAACAAAAGTCTTTTAGTTGGTCGAACCTTCCTTTATTCGTTTATTATTTAGGCAAGTATATCAAGAAGTACTATTACTTCTGTTGAAAATAAAATAAATTCATACATATAAGGTTGAAATAAATAGAGAGAATATACAATTGAAATAATGTTCATCAGGGTAAAAAAAAGACAAATAAATCAATACATACTTCTGCTGGAAATAAATCAAATAATTTCACGTGAATAATCACACCTTCAATTGAAAATGAGGAGAAAATATATCTGTACTTAACAAAAATCTTCAGTGGTGTGAATAATTACACCGGCGGTATGAGATATTTTCAGTAATGCAAGGAGATAGTACTGTAAGGGAACTTCTGATGTCAATTTCTGAGTTCAATCTATTTCTGTCTTTGCTTCAGATGGTCAAAATATCTGAAGAGCCAACTTCACACATGTAACTTGAACCAAATGGTAAAAGCATCTCGACTGATTCTAGACTCATCAGAGAGAACACTTTGTTATAGCTAATCCAAAATTAAAATAATTTCATGGGGTTAAATTCCTATTGTAGGGGGTTGCTAGATTTTATTTCAACTATTTTTTTCTTGGTTCATCTGGCAGATGTTCTGTGTTACATGTAAATGGATTCGGAATCCAAGCATTGATGAGTGAGTTAATTTCATAGAAATATTCTTCCATCCTCAGAACCAGGCTATTTAAATACGCACTCATTATTCACTCCATGCCACTCGAGTGTATAGAATCTTTATCTTCCAGAAACTTTAACAACTTAGGAAATGCAGCTATTCTGCCAGTTTTCAATTTTGAGTCCCAAAAATCCATTTTGTTACAAAATGCTTGGACTTTTTCATTCAATCAGATAACGTTTTCTTCTGGTCCTTGCAGCAATGTGTTCATGGCATTTACATGCAAAAGTATGTCCACTAAATAGCACAGAATGGAAATCCATTTTGGATCTCTGTTCCCCTGCTGAATTGTGCCCCTCATCGTCCAAATACAGTTCAATCTCAGTTTTGAGCTGAAATACTCGTTCGAGAACATTTCCTTGGGATAGCCATCATACAACAGACAGCGATGTTTAGATTCAATGTCCCCACAAAAAGAACTAAACAGGCTTGAGTTTAAAGCACTTGACATAATATAATCAACTATTTTCATGACAGCACACATCACCTCCTCCAAATCAGGTCGCAGAGACTTTACTGCCAGTACCTGACGATATATGAAACAGTGTCTTGCAAGATCCAAAGGATTTCCTTTTTTGTATGTGTAAAAAACCCTAAGTTAACACATGGTATAGATAGCATACCGTCTGTTGTTACTCCAATGCAGTTTTTGCAATCTAGTTGCATATTTGGTTCATCAAAAATTGCATAAACTTTTCTGAATACATTCACACCCGTTGCAGTTATTTGAAGTGGACTGCACCGTCTGCACATAATTAGATCTTCAAATTTCCTTTCTCCTTCGTACCGGATTTATACCATTAAGTGTGCATTATTCGTAACATCATTGCTTTCACCCAGTTGAATGTTGAAGATACCACTGTTTTTTAATGTTGAAGATACCACTGTTTTTTACATGTGAAATTAATTGATCCTTAATATCCTTTGATATTAAGGATATCAGAATGAAAACTGTCATTACCCCCATTAAATGCAAAATTACCCCCAGTGGGGTAATTTACCCCTATTTGGGAACACTGGTTTAAGTCTTTGGGGTCTGTTGTTGCAGCAAATGGTGGAGTGGAAGCCGATGTACGTCAGAGAGTGAATGAAGGATGCAAAGTGTTGGGGGCAGTTAAGGGAGTAGTAAAAAATAAGAGGATTTGGCATGAATGTAAAGAGAGTTCTGTATGAGAAAGTGATTGTACCAACTGTGATGTATGGATCGGAGTTGTGGGGAATGAAAGTGACGGAGAGACAGAAATTGAATGTGGATATGAATGTGTTGAGGTGGTTTGGTCATGTTGAGACAATGGAAAATGGCTGTCTGCTAAAGAAGGTGATGGATGCAAGAGTTGATGGGAGAAGTACAAGAGGAAGGCCAAGGTTAGTGTGGATGGATGGAGTGAAGAAAGCTCTGGGTGATAGGAGGATAGATGTGAGAGAGGCATGAGAGCGTGCTAGAAATAGGAATGAATGGCGAGCGATTGTGACGCAGTTCCGGTAGGCCCTGCTGCTTCCTCCGGTGCCTTGGACGACCGCGGAGGTAGCAGTAGTAGGGGATTCAGCGTTATGAAGCTTCATCTGTGGTGGATAACGGGGGAGGGTGGGCTGTGGCACCCTAGCAATACCAGCTGAACTCGATTGAGTCCCTTGTCAGGCTGGGAGGAACGTAGAGAGGAGAGGTCCCCTTTTTTGTTTCATTTGCTTGATGTTGGCTACCCCCTATAATTGGGGGAAGTGCTTTGGTATATGTATGTATGTAATAATAATAATACTCCTGAATTGTAAGACATAACATAACCAAGCCTATCCTGTCAAGATTCACATATTCATTCGTATAAGCTACTCTTTGGGTACTTATTCCTCCTAACCCACCCACCCACCCACCCTCATTGTTTAAACCTCCCTGTGCTTCACCATCATCTGCACAGCATTCCGATCATAAAACTTGTATGGTGAACGCAAACCTTGATAATATATTAGTACATGTTTATAATATTTCATATATAAGCATCAAATTATCGTCTGCAATGCAGACATTGAAAGGATGATACTGAAACTTGTTGAGACAATATAAAATATAAGCACATTTCGTACATAATCAACGGTTTAACGGCCGCTCATGATTGGCAGAGGCATGGGATAGTAACATTGCCCTATCAAGCAGGACAATGCCCCAGAGACTCGCCATATATCATATGATCAGCGCCCAAGTCACCTCTCCACCCAAGGAGGGCCAGGCAATGACTATTGATGACTCAACAGATAGACCTATTAGCTCCCCTAAACCCCCCCTCCCCCGCTGCCACCTTAGCTCACAAGGAAGTTGCAGACACTAATGGCACTAAGGAGACTGAGGCGTGGGGACTCCACCCCCCGACTGGAAAACACCAGGCAGAGACGTTACCAATCAGGCCAAAACAACAAACTAATCTGTAATATCATGGTTGCATTCTTCGTTCTCTTGGCTGCTTGACAACCATTGTTACAACCTAGCATGTTGGACATAGCTTCGATGAACCAGTTTCATATAATGGGAGAATGAGATTAACATTTCCTGCTCCCTGTGGCTTACGAAGATAACGTATAGGCCTACATGGATTGATGGTGAAGTGGGGGGGGGGGTTAGGAAAATATTGGTAGTTCACCTATTTACATCGCGGTAATAGAATCAATTCTACTACTGTATACAAAATATAAAGAAATTCATCATGAAAAGATGTTGAATCTTTAGAAAGAAATAGAAAGGAGACGAGATTTAGAAATGCAAAGAAACGAGCGTGGTAACTGGAGGAATTGGAATAGAAGACAAATAGTAATAGAATACATAGTGGAAAATGAGAACGATAGTAAAACGAGAGAGAGAGAGAGAGAGAGAGAGAGAGAGAGAGAGAGAGAGAGAGAGAGAGAGAGAGTGGAAGGAGGAAATGAGGAGAAAGGGAAGAACTGGAGAGAAGCCCACGTAGTTTGTGATGACGTCACAACCTCACCTGTTCAAATCCCTTCATTGGTGTAACGGGTGTCGGCTGTGAAGCAATAAAAGTCAAGAGTAAACGCCGTAATTAAATACATTTGTTAGTGTATTATGGCATCAACAATTAGAGAGAAGTGTAAAGTAGACGGTGCTAATATATCATGCTGGTGTGACTGATTGTTTCGAAGATATTAGCAGTGAACCTTGGGGCCAGGCGGCTGAAATACATAGCAGTCGATTCACCGACAACCGAACTTCAATCTGAAACTGGGGAAAGCCACGCCACACTACGCCGTTACATATCTCCATTATATAACTTTAGGCGTATCCGTCATCAGCTGGTATAAGGTAAATCTAAGCAGTTAGCAGAATTGCTTACTGAACGTCAAAGTGCTTAGCATCAACGAAAAACAACTGAGATATTGCGAAAAATTAGATAAATCGTCCATCTAACGTGAAGATGTTGAGCGGTATTAACTGCCAGGCTATACTTTTGTCTTAAATAGGTACTCTAGTTTTGTCTAGTCGACGTTTCTTACATTACTCCTAATCGAATTGTATTTGTTAATCTATGTATCTGTGAGGGCAAAATATGTATACATCCGTAGTTGTCAGAACATTTTGGAAATGGAAAGTTATGACTAGGCCTATTACAGTGGTTTATGTTGGTTTGCACCTTCACGGCTCTTAATAACTTTAGACTCAGCAATGGTTAAAATTCGTCTTTAAAACTCTATTTAATATTTTGCTAGCCGGCCTAAGAAAAGGAATACTCTGTTTTATTTCATGACAATGCCACATTTTGAAGTCTATTCATGAAAAAAATAAAACGAGCTGCGTCCTGCTAATGGACAGTTGTTAAGTTTACCAGTTTCACTATCCCTTCAATTTCATGTTAACTCGTCAGTCGTTTCTCGCTATTGGCAAGTGGCAAGCAGTTCCAGTTCACTTCGACATGGTGTTTGTGTTGGTTGTGTGTAGTGATTCCACCGTGGGTTTTGGGGTGAATTATTTCAGTAAAGATAGTGAAGGTTTTTTTCACATAATTGCCAACAATTTCAGCAATAAATGAAGCCGTTTCTATTTCACTTCAGGACATAGGCCCCAGACATGTCCTTATTCATGTCTGGCGTTGGCCAGTTTTCATCACCACTCTGGCCAACTACGGATTGGTGAAAGTGGGGATTTTAGTATTATAGTTTGATCGCTAATAGCAAACCAACCTAGTACGTGTGTCCTTGACTAGTACAGCTTTGTTGATCAGAGCGATACCCAAACCCTGTCACCCTGTGTATATATAGATTGGCCATAAGATATCGGCATGTTTGTTTTCCTTGTGAAGTCGGCTTCTGTTAGTTCGGATTGAGCAACTGCGGTCGTTTCAATATTGGGAGATTAAAAAATGTCACTGAACTTTGATGACTCGCAAACGTCAAAAGTCCATTCACTTAAAGGTAAGAGCTTTGAATCTCAGGACTTATATATATATATATATATATATATATATATATATATATATATATATATATATATATATATATATATATATATATATATATATATATATATCTGTGTGTGTATATATATATATATATATATATATATATATATATATATATATATATATATATATATATATAGTTAATACTGTAAGAGTGGTTGTATGGCTAATGATACTTTTTAATCTTTTTATTCATAATATTTACAATAGGATCAATACAATGTTTTCATATACCTTGATATACACAATATGCATAATAACAAATTACAACCCTTACAAATAACAAAGTATGTAAGATTTATATCCTGTAGAATAACAAATTTTTTTATTCTTTATTTAACAATAGTATAAAGTACGTATTGATACTTGGGAATATTTTGTCCCCAGTCTGTTTAAGCCTGTTTTTTTATTGCGTTTATTTCCATGTCTGTCGAATGATTATATACTATTTAATTGTATTCAGAGATTATTTTTGTTATTGTCCAATGTGGTTATCCTTTCGTAATGTAAAGAACAGGTTTTTTTTTTTTTTTTTTTTTTTTTTTTTTTTTTTTTTTGCACTTTCGTGAATAGAACTTCTAAAGTTCAAACTTACAGCAAATGTGTTCATGTCGAACAGGCTGACATATGTCTTATAGTTTATATATGACATATATGTTTTGATGTTGTTACTGTTTGTATGGTATCTTGTCAATTTTTTTCTCATATCGTTTATTTATTTCATTATTCCCTTTCCTCACTGGGTTATTTTTCCCTGTTGGAGCCCTTGTGGCTTATAGAATCTTGCTTCTACAACTTGGGTTGTAGCTTGGCTAGTAATAATGATAATATTAATATTGAATCTGTATTCTGGCTATGGAATCGATGATACTTGAGGAGTTGAAACTTTTTGTGAATTATATTTTGCTGAACAGGTTCTAGAGTTGATATATGACTGATCGATTTAAACGTTGTTACTTATCTTATGATATTTTTTTATATATTTATTCATTACTTTTGCATACTGTAGTGTAATTGCTATTTTTTTCTTCTTACTTTCCTAACGGCTACTTTCTCTGTTGGAGTCATTAGGCTTGTAGCGTCCGTCTTGCTTTTCCAACTACTATGAGATTCAGGGCCTCTGTAACACGGTTTTTTCGCAATAATTTTTGATCTATGAATTTCATAAATATAACGTTTATTCAGAATGCACATTATATCTACACATAAATTTTGACTATATTCTGCATTACGTAGGTTGAATAAATTTGGTACTTATAATGTAAAAGTGACGTTTTTTGAAGATGGGCCAACTTACTCAGAGAAAAGGTTTCGAACGCACTCGTTACGTAACCTATGACGGCCTTTCTTCCCTCTTTCTCGATCGATGATTGGCTATACGTAACGAAGGCTATACCTCTGCCAACAATGATACAAAAGTTTAAATAAAAGCAAAGCAGTACACCTTTATGGACTCTGAAACCTCTCCACTGATAATTGTCCTAATGAACAAACCAACAAAATATGTTAATAAATACAAAAACACTTCGATTATTAGTCCAACTCCCAAAATAGGTTTCCTAAGAAAATAAAATCACCTTTATAGGTCACAATCAGATTGACAAGATGTAGGGAATAGTTGGTAATTTTCAAAAACGTAGTAGACAAGCTTGATTTGATAACTGCTATATCCAATGTCAAGCAATTTTTATTTATTGTCTATCTACCTAACTATTTACGGAAAAAAAAACCGGTACCGTATTTTGGCTTTAAACCTTCACCAATAATTATCGTCAGAATGATGACTTCATGAGGCTCCGCCCACTTTTGCCTCGTTATAATTTAGGACAACACTGATGGCTATCATGGGCATTGTTGGATTATGAAATTTAAAATCTGGCTATAAAAACTCAATTCTCGAGTAGTTGTAAGAAGTGCTAAATGATCCTCAAGGATCCCAGCAGTTGGCCTAAACGTTTAATTCATGTATACTACTGTTGCGGCACTACTGCTACAGTAGTATTACTACACTAGCACAGATACCCCACCCACATTTATGTATCGTTCCGCCATTCATAAAGTCTTTGTCATGTTTTTTCACTATGCAATAAGCCATGGCCTCCTCAGAAATTAAGTTTAACATTAGATGATAGGTTATTTCAACCCTGGATAGGTACGATGGGTCGTTTGCGACCCCGAGCGTCAAAAAAAAACAGGTTTTTCTCACGTGACTCACCCCCGTGACTGAATTTGTGGGTGATCGACCTGCAGGAGGTGTCTCCCCTACACGCTCTAGTAGTGTCCAGATGTGCATTGCTGTAGCTGTACTCCTTCCCCGATTTCTGAGACGCGTCGGGGTCGTTCACGACCGAGTTTACCCTTCTAAGGTAGTTTGCATAATTATCAAAGTTATTACGTATTATGAAATTGTCGTAGAATGGTGCAACTTGTATAGGTTATCAGTTGTGGAAAGTCTTGGTGGATTGTTTGGCTACCATGTGCATGATTTTTTTTTTAGTTAAAATGTCGTTCATCACCACGAGGACCATTTTACCGCGAGTGCCCCTTTTTCATTTTTTTTCATTTTTTTGCCAAGTCATTTTTCCGTAAGATATTGCCAAATAGGGTCGTAAAACTTTTGCTTGTTTAGTGTTGGAAAGTGTGTCTAGATGATCTGGCTACCCATGCATGACTTTGTTTTTGTCAGATACGACGTAGTTATTGGTATATTGGGTATTTAACTGCGGTTACCAATTTCTGTTTTTTTTTCAATATTTGTAGAAATTACTACGTAGTAAGGAATTGCCGTATATTATTCATTTTTTTTTCATGTTTATGTGTTAGAAAGTGTGCCTTGATGGTTGGGCTAACACGTGCATGTCTTTTTTTTTATCTGAGATGCCGTATATTAGAATGTCGGGCATTTTACCGCGAGTGTCCCTTTTTCATTTTTTTTTCATTTTTGTGCCTAGTCATTTTTCCGTAAGATATTGCGAAATAGTGTCGTAAAACTTTTGCTTTTTTAGTGTTGGAAAGTGTGTCTAGATGATCTGGCTACCCATGCGTGATTTTGTTTTTGTCAGATACGACGTAGTTATTGGTATATTGGGTATTTAACTGCGGTTGCCAATTTCTGTTTTTTTTCAATATTTGTAAAAATTTACTACGTTGTAAGGAATTGCCGTATATTATTGATTTTTTTTTCATGTTTATGTGTTAGAAAGTGTGCCTTGATGGTTGGGCTAACACGTGCATGTCTTTTTTTTTATCTGAGATGCCGTATATTAGAATGTTGGGCATTTTTCCGCGAGTACCCCTTTTTATTTGTTTTGCATTTTTTTGCTTAGTCATGTTACCGTAAGGAATTGGCAAGTAGTGTCGCAAAACTTATATTTTTATAGTGTTGGAAAGTGTTTCTAGATGATCTGGCTACCCATGCCTATTTTTTTTTAGCCAGATATGGCGTATATATAAGTATGTGTTCGATTTTCCTGTGATTGCCATTTTTTCGTTTTTTCCCATTTCTTTCAAAATTACTACGTACTAAGGAACTATCACAGAGTAATATTTCATTTATATGTTTATTTGTCGGAAAATGTGCCTTGATGGTTTGCCTAGCACGTGGCTGAAATTTTTTTTTTCTGAAATGCCGTATATTAGAATGGCCATTTTTCCACGAGTGCCCCTTTTTATTTGTTTTGCATTTTTTTGCTTAGTCATGTTACCGTAAGGAATTGGCAAGTAGTGTCGCAAAACTTATAATTTTATAGTGTTGGAAAGTGTTTCTAGATGATCTGGCTACCCATGCCTATCTTCTTTTTTTAGCCAGATATGGCGTATATATAGGTATGTGTTCGATTTTCCTGTGATTGCCATTTTTTCGTTTTTTCCCATTTCTTTCAAAATTACTACGTACTAAGGAACTATCACAGAGTAATTATTCATTTAGATGTTTATTTGTCGGAAAATGTGCCTTGATGGTTTGCCTAGCACGTGGCTGATTTTTTTTTTTCTGAAATGCCGTATATTAGAATGTTAGCCATTTTTCCGCGAGTGCCCCTTTTTATTTGTTTTCCATTTTTTTGCTTAGTCATGTTACCGTAAGGAATTGGCAAGTAGTGTCGCAAAACTTATATTTTTATAGTGTTGGAAAGTGTTTCTAGATGATCTGGCTACCCATGCCTATCTTTTTTTTAGCCAGATATGGCGTATATATAGGTATGTGTTCGATCTTCCGGTGATTGCCATTTTTTCGTTTTTTCCCAATTCTTTCAAAATTACTACGTACTAAGGAACTATCACAGAGTAATGATTCCTCTAGATGTTTATTTGTCGGAAAATTTTGTTTACTTTTTTTTTTTTGATTGAATATCATCAATTTTTTTTAGCTAAAATATTATATTGTTTTACATTTTTTTTTCGATTTTATTTCCCTTCAAAAAAAATTTTTTTGGGTCAGAATTTTAATTTTATAGTCGTAAAATAATCGTCAATTATCCAGCAACCCACCATACAATTTTTATGCATATCCAATAATAATTAGATTAGTAAATAACACCTTGAAATTGACATACCCTTCCTACATTTCAAGTGGCAGATTAGGGAGTCTGAGTCAGTGTGGTTGGCGGCCATTTTGTGGACATATCCGAAGCGTAAGCTGCCCTATCTATATATATTCTTGTTCCCTATAGAATTTGTGATATTTTGGTATATTTTTACCTGCATAAATATCATATTATATATTAAATATATGTATTTTTTTACGAAATTTCTAAGTACTCAAAAAATTACCTTTAGATATGGCCCCTGATATAAATGTAATTTACAAAATAATGAAGATTTTTTTACATATTTCTATTTTAGGATAACATATGTTTATTCCCTAAAAAAATTAGCCACTTCCTATTTCATTTGGGTACCCAAAAAAATTCATGAAATTTGGACAATTTTTTTTGGCCAAACAAAAGTTACCCTTTTTTTCTCATTTCAGATCTTCACCTCCATGGGTCTGACTTCATCCAAAATACATCAAGATGTGTCCTAAACATTCAAGAATCAATTCCTAAAAGGAATTGTGTATATATGTATAAACTTTTTTTTTATGAATTTTTATGTCTGGTCTTTTTTTTCTACTTAATTTTTTAAAATATTTATAATAAATAGTTTTTCTGCAGATGAGTAGTATTTATCTTTACAGTTGTTTTAAGCATTCATTGAAGTTTTTTTTTGGCAAAAGAAAAAAGGAGGTTACTGCAAAAACTGATTTTTCAAGAATTTTTTTTGGCGTCGGGGTCGTTCGCGTCCGAGTATACCCTTAAAGGGGTGTCCGAGGAGCGTACCTATCCAGGGTTAAGCTGACAAATTATGGCAACTGGGTGTTATTGCCGATGTTGAAGCTAAAGAAAAAGTATGGCATCATTCCTTCATTGCATTATCATCTTTACTACTATTTGTTGGGCTACATGTAGTAATTATTTTAAAGGATAAATGAATTATGTTCACGTTACTTCTATAAATTCCCATTAGATGTAAAAATAAAACTCCTAAAACTATTCATGATTTATTTACAAAATGCAGTCATGCCCAAAACATAGCCAATACGGTCTTACGGCCTAAGAAGAAGAAAAAAAAAAATTATATCGGATGATCCGTTGGTCTGATGGAGATTTTAGCACAAAAATCTTATTTTAACAAAAATAGTTATATAAAGACTGTTTCCATACAATCTCTCTCTTTCTCTCTCTCTCTTGGTGGCATAGTGAATAGTTAATGGAAATGTTCAAAAGCCTGAAAGACATTACAAGTATTATAATCATGTTACGCTAAATACAAATCAGACCATAAACATTTGATTTAAACTAGAAACTGAATAATTACCTATTCAGGCTATAGTAAATATGACCACGGGCTTTCTCTTGACTGTATAAAGTTGCAAGTCGTAAGACAAATGCAGTTTTGCAACCACGGGGCAATCCAAATCCTGTTAGCCATTCTTGACTGTTATGGGTTTCAGAGCCGATGGAAGAAGGTGAATGGGTGTCTAGTGGATGGGCGGGGCAAAATTTTGTCAAAAGATGTTTACATTGCTTACGTAATGAATGTTTTCGACTCTTGGCTCGTTATCACTGGCCATGGCGTCAGCTAGATAATTTTTACTCTATAAAAATGAAAACTATCGGGTTTAGGTTATTGATAATGCTGACAAAATTTGTGTGTGGTTGTAAAATATACATATGTCAACATTCAGCTACATCCGATGCTTTGATAAGGAGCAAAGTCCAAAAAACCGTGTTACAGAGGCCCTGAATCTCATAGTAGGTTAGTTGCATGGCCAACAACAACAACAACAACAACAGCAACAACAATAACAACAACAATAATAATAATAATAATAATAATTGGGTATTTAAATCCACAATTATATGCGTTGTATATTTAAAAATCGCTGGAGCTTTCACACTTTTTACAAAGTCCCTCTTCAGCTGATGCTGGATATAATGATAATGATAATAATATTGATAATAATTGGGCATTAAAATCCGTAATTATGTGCGTTGTATATTTAAAAATAGCAGGAGCTTTCCCACTTTTTTTTTTTCAAAGTGCCTCATCAGCTGAAGCTGCATATAATAATAATAATAATAATAATAATAATAATAATAATAATAATAATAATAATAATGATGATGATGATGATGATGATGATAATAGATACGGTTGAATGACCTAGTCTTTCACCTTAATCTCCCTCGTTCACAGTTTCAACAATAGTTAAGGGATATTGTTTGTATGACACAGCTGATAGAGAAACATTCACTTGTGAAGTGTAGTGAATAGAATTCTGACCGAAAGGTCCGTAATACAAAGAGGGTTATAGGTATAGAAATATATTCCTTAAGTTTGTCTACTATTTTGTAGTTTTCCAGTCACCTTGTAAAGAGTTCAGAGCAATTATGTATGATTAAATGTCTTATTTTCATTATGCTGCAAAAATAAGATTGCCTTCCTCTTGGTTAATGCATAGTTGTTATTATTATTATTATTATTACTTGCTAAGCTACAACCCTAGTTGGAAAAGCTGGATGCTATAGGCCCAGAGGCCCCAACAGGGAAAATAGCTCAGTGAGGAAAGGAAAAAAGGAAAATAAAATATTTCAGGAAGAGTAACAACATTGAAATAAATATTTCCTGTATAAACTATAAAAACTTTAACAAAACAATAGGAAAAGAAATAAGATATAAGAGTGTGCTTGAGTGTACCCTCAAGCAAGAGAACTCTAAACCAAGGCAGTGGAAGACCATGGTACAGAGGTTATGGCACTACCCAAGACTAGAGAGAACAAAGGTTTGATTTTGGAGTGTCCTTTTCCTAGAATAGTTGCCTACTATAGCTAAAAAGTGTTTTCTACCCTCACCAAGAGGACAGTAGTTACTGAAAAAGTACAGTACAGTAGTTAAAAGAAGATATAGAAGTGGAGGTGACTAGGTGTATCCAAGTACCTTTGAAGAGTTGCTATTTTTTAAATGTATTTTAAGTTTGTGTTTAAAGATGATGGAAATTCAAAATTTTGATAAAAGAACGGCTTTTATTCTTTTATATATTTTGGTAAAAGGGTACTTAACGTGTTTCTGGGTTTAAAACCCCTAGTGAAAAGGTACTTAATGTGATTCTGGGTTTAAAACCCCCAGTGTAAGGATACTTAACGTGGTTCTGGGTTTAAAACCCCCAGTGAATGGGTTCTTAACATGTTTCTGGGTTTAAGAACCCAAGAAATATGGTTTTCGTCACTACACAGCCATTTAAAAAAAAAAAAAAATCTTCCACACTAGCTAAAGCACAATATAGAATATTGGTTTGCTTGCAAAGTTAATAAACCCTTGAGACAGCGAAAGACTGTTCACACTAAGACAGTAACTTTGCTCGCCCGACCGCAATAACCTTCTGCTAAATTCTAAACTTTCTGGAAGTACTGAAGTTGCAAGTTTCGGATCGTTTCGCATTCGAATCGGTCTAAAGGTCACGGGGCCAGATTTGAGGTATGATACGCCTACCTGTCTAATAATATTTGATAGAATGTTCTACGCCTTTTCATGATTATGGTTTCAAGTGATATTCTGATTGGTAAATACCTCATTTTCATGTTAAAAAAAGAAATTCTGACATTAATTAAATTAAGTACTATTTTTTTTCACACTGTATGGGATTGCGATTAAGGCATGACGGATAATTTCCCTGCTTGGACATATTTTAGCTGACAGTTTCAGTAGCAAAACATTTCAAGTTACGTCGTCCAAAGACATCTATTCATTATTCTCTTACCTGTGTGGCCATCTTGCAAACCATAATAATTTCTTTACAAATCTGTATGCTCAAACACGTTATCCTATGCGCACAATTTATTCAGTGTCTGTCTTATCACTTCACATCCATATAATAATAATAATAATAATTATTATTATTTTTATTATTATTATTATTATTATTATTATTATTATTATTATTATTATTATTACTGCTACCACTTGCTAAGCTACAGCCCTAGTTAGAAATGCAGGATGCTGTAAGCCCAGGGGCCCCAACAGGGAAAATAGCCCAGTAAGGAAAGGAAACAAGGAAAAATGAAATATTTTAAGAACACTTAACAACATTAAAATGAATATTTCCTATATAAATTATAAAAAATTTAACAAAACAAGAAGAAGAGAAATTAGATAGAATAGTATTCCCAAGTGTACCCTCAAGCAAGAGAACTGATGTTTGATATTTGCACGTCTTAATAAAATTATTATGGTTTAATTTATTTCTCTCTCTCTCTCTCTCTCTCTCTCTCTCTCTCTCTCTCTCTCTCTCTCTCTCTCTCTCTCTCTCTCTCTCTCTCGCTCTCTCTCTCTCTCTCTCTCTCTCTCTCTCTCTCTCTCTCTCTCTCTCACTCTCATTCTAAAAACCATGCAAGCGTATATGCATGTGTGATTGAAATGTGCCTGAATACTTGTGAAGAAGTTGGAGTTTCTCTCTCTCTCTCTATCTCTCTCTCTCTCTCTCTCTCTCTCTCTCTCTCTCTCTCTCTCTCTCTCTCTCTTTCCTTCAAGTGGGGAAACATTTCTGCCAAAGGATGAGAAATTGAGACAAGTCCAAAGATGACTTGCGAGGAAAAGACAATGTTCATTATCGTTGAGATGGAAATTTTTCGTTCCTGTTTCCAGCTGTATTTCTTGGATAGAGAGAGAGAGAGAGAGAGAGAGAGAGAGAGAGAGAGAGAGAGAGAGAGAGAGAGAGAGAGAGAGAGAGAGAGATTGGATGAATGCTAGTTAACTATCTGGTGTCATAACATCAATGGTCATTGGTGCCTATTGGAGTATAATTCACAAAGAATAATTGAAGATAACTTCGATATTTTGGAAATAAGTAGTGAATAAATATCTTTATAGTAAACATTTATGAGAAAGAGAGAGAGAGAGAGAGAGAGAGAGAGAGAGAGAGAGAGAGAGATGAATGATTGTTAATTATTTGGCATCATAGCATCAATGGTCATTGGTGCTGATTGAAGTATGATTCATAAAGAATAATTCAAGATAATATTTTTTTTATTTCATAAATCAGTAATAGAGAGAGAGAGAGAGAGAGAGAGAGAGAGAGAGAGAGAGAGAGAGAGAGCTGGGTTAACCTATAATTAGAATCTCGTGAGTAATTCAATTTCCCCCCCTACTTAATTTACTTCCTCATCAGCGGCTGGTGGTGTTTACCCATTTTTAAACTTGTTTTGTACCAAATAGGTTAATTTGCCCATCCTTCATGACGGTCTGGTTGAGAAGGTTAGTCGGGTGATTCAACTTAATCAGAAAAAGTGTGGTTCGCGAAGAAATTCCAAGCAAGCGCTCTTTCGCGCGCGGAAATGCGTAAACGTTGGCTTCCACACACGAGAGAAGGAAAAAATGGGTGCAAAAATGTCGAAGTTAACTCCTCTCATTCGTTACATCCGAGATGAAAAATACTGGAATTGGTTAAAAATTAAAGAAGATATGTCATTATCTGGGTGCATTTACTTTTCACTCTAGTGCTCTAGTTTTTAAGAAACCGGGGACGACCATCTTCAGAGATAATGTCAGTTCTTTGGGGGCTAATTAGGAGTCTAATATGAACGACGCTGGGGAATTTACTGTATAATGTGATGGAGTTTTTAACATTTAACGGAAGTAAAACAAACAATATGTTAGCAACTCATTGTCTGGCGAGTTGCTTTGATTACGGTATAAGATATTTAATAGTTTCCTTTAGTAATTTACTTAATGCACAAAGCTCATTCCGGACAATTAGCTGGATGTCATTTGAGGATATTTGATGACAGAACTATGTAATAAAAGCATTTTTTGTAAGAGATACAAGTGACAGTTTACTTGATTTGTGAGATATTTTTAATTCCTTTTAAATTCAATTTCATAAGAAAAATTAATGATGAGGCAAATAAAAATTTCTTTAGATTATTTTTTTTTTCCATTTGTGATCCTCATTATACTAATTTTCATGTCGCATTTCGAGGTTTTGAGTTCCATTAACATTAAATCAAAATTCATTTCATCTAAATAGGAAAAGATGTGGGCGTTGTAGAAATATTGTTAAGAAAACCGAGTTAGGTTAACAAACTGGAAAATATTATGGATATCATTGCAATTTCCTCTTGTTTGTTAATGTAATTTTTTTTTCTTTTTTTTTTTTTATATATATAATATCCTTGGCCAAATAACTGCAAAATGGTGAATAGATTTATTCTTTCCCTGATTATTAACTTCAGACCATTTTATTTCGAAACTTTTTTTTTTTTTTTTTTTTCTTCAAACGAAGTTTTAATTTATCAAAATGGTAACGCATATATAAAATATTGGAATTCTCCCTCCTAATATATTGTTTAAATTAAATTTTATAATTCAGCCAAGTATTTCAAATGGGACCAGTTTTGTATCAAGACCCATGATACGTGAAATGAATTTCATAGGGAAATGAATGAGTCAATATTTTTTTGGATTGAAAATCATTTGAAAAAATTATTACCTATCGAGTGGTAACTCTGATTCGTAAATACTGTATTTAATTACCGTCTATACTCAATTTTTTTAATGAGGTGCATTTGTACTAACTTGCAGGGGTGCCCTTTTAACTCGAAAAAGTTTCCTAATAGCCGATTGGTTAGAATTATTTTGTCCAACCAATCAGCTAGTAGGAAACTTTTGCAAGCTAAAATGGCACACTTGCGAGTCGGTGCAAATGTGCCTCATTAAAAAAAAAAAAAAAAAAAAAAAAAAAAGAGCATAGTTGGGGAATTTTGTTTTGAATTGAATAATGACAACAAATATTTGAAGAAATATAAAATATACATATTTACTTTTCTGCTTTCTTTTTTCATCAGTAATAAAATTAGAAAAAAAATATCTGTAAGAATGTTTTTTTGAAAGGTACTTCTTCAGTAAGAACATTTGAAATATTAATTGAACGTATCCTTCAGAGTAAAAAAGGAAAGAAACGGAATTTGTAATTAATTTTTGCATCTAGAAAATATGAAAGTTGCCATTAACATGATTCATCCACAGCTGGTGAAAAATAGAAATCTCATTGGGGAAACTCTGAAAAACTCCGAAGTTTTTTTTTTTTATTCTGGAAAATATGAATAAATATATACATTTTTCTCGCTTCAAAAAAAATGTTTATTTTTTTTTTCTTCTGGGAAATAAGAATAAATATTACAGAGTTGTAATATGTATATATATATATTTTCACTGGATTTTTTTAACATAACTCTTAATCAAGATTTTCCATTTATTTCTCATTATTGTTTTTTTTTCGCAGAGCGAATTATCCTAACAAATATTGTAAATAAAAGTTTCAAAACAATTCTTTGCGTGAAAGAGAGAACATTTTATTTATGAAGACTCTTGTCCTGGAAATAACAAATATTTTCCAGATGCATTAGCGAACACGCAAGAAAAGATTTATGTATATATGGTAATACCATAGAGACATTAACTATCCAGTAAAGTTTCTGTGGCCTAATTGGTAACGTCTCTGCCTGGTATTTGCCAGTCGGGGGTTCGAGTCCCGTTCAGACTCGTTAGTGCCATTAGTGTCTGCAACCTTACCATCCTTGTGAGCTAAGGTTGCTCGGTTTGGGGGAGCTTATAGGTCTATCTGCTGAGTCAGTCTCTAGGGCATTGTCCTGATTGCTAGGGCAATGTCACTGTCCCTTGCTTCTGCCATTCATGAGCGACCTTTAAACCTTTATATCTATCTATCTGCCTATTTATCTATCCATGTATAATCATCATCATTATCAGCCATAACTATTCTAATGCAGTACAAAGACCTCAGACTTATCCTTCCCTTCCTGTCTGTTTATGTTCATTCTATGCCAGCCAATTTTCTTAGCTCGTCAATCCATCGTCTTCTCTTCCTTCCCCCTGCTTTGTTTGCAATCTCTAGGGACCCATTCTGTTATTCTTAATATCTATATATATATATATATATATATATATATATATATATATATATATATATATATATATATATATATATATATATATATATATATCTGTCATTCTCATGTCCATTTCTATATTTTACATGTAGATAGAAAATCTTGTAATTTAGATTAATCTCTATATCCATGTTGCCCTTTTTCTGTCTTAGTGTTATTTCCATTATCATTCTTTCCACTACTACTTGAATTGTAACTAGCCTTTGTTCTAAGGCTTTGGCAAGTCTCCAAGTTTTTTATGCTTAAGTTAATATTGATAGGGCCATCTCATTAAATACTTTATATATATATATATATATATATATATATATATATATATATATATATATATATATATATGTATATATATATATATATATATATATATATATATATATATTATCTATATATACAGTATATATATATATATATATATATATATATATATATAATTATGTTTATGTTTGTGTATATATATATATATATATATATATATATATATATATATATATATATATATATATATATATATAATGTATGTTTATAGGTAAGTGCTTGCGCGTGTATATGTATATACATAGGTATAAGTGTATACTTGGACTCCTTGCATTGCAGAAGCCACACTTTTCCCATCCTTAGAAACATTTTCTTCGTTTTTACTAAAGACCTTACCATGGTTCGATTCCTGAGAGAGAGAGAGAGAGAGAGAGAGAGAGAGAGAGAGAGAGAGAGAGAGAGAGAGAGAGAGAGAGAGAGTCCGATGGAGATATTATCCACTATTTCATCTCCTCCGGTTTCCGTAAAACCACATAGATTTTGGTGTTTCCTGCTTCCAAGTGGTTCGAGTTGCCAACGATGTCTTAAAGATTTCGAAAGGGTTGGCCAAACGCATCTTGCTAGCATTTTTCTAGTAAGTTTTCTTTTATTCAATTATTATTATTATTATTATTATTATTATTATTATTATTATTATTATTATTATGTTTATAATTACAATTATTATTATTATTATTATTATTAATATTATGTTTATAATAATAATTTTTATTATTATTACTATTATTATTATTGTTAATATTAATATTATTATTATTTGTTATTATTATTATTATTATTATTATTATTATTATTATTATTATTATTATCATTATTATTATTATCATTATTATTATTAATATTATTATTAAGCTATTTCATTTTCTGTTACATTATTAATGGTGGCCCGTGTTTCGAAAAATATGTTTGGCTTTTGTAAATTATTAGACCATCCTTTTATATTTGAAATAAATTTATTATTATAAGCTCTAATTAACACTTGATCATGATCAATGACATTTAATTAGGAGTTTACATAATTATGACTGAAATTTCATGCTATCGGTTTAGGTTTATCACTGAATTGGAAAACAGAATATTTGTTTTGCTATAGTCTGAGTTTCCGATGTAATTATTTCCCTTTGGTACCAAAACTAAGTCCCGAAAATCTCAAAATTCGACCCTTTTATGTCACCTTTTTACAAAACTCAAGTCCCGAAAATCTCAAAATTCGACCCTTTTATGTCACCTTTTTACAAAACTCAAGT
>NC_090737.1:14474515-14479515 GCF_036898095.1 Palaemon carinicauda
GAATCCTCACTACCCTGGGCACGTATCTGTTCTGATCATTTCATATTTGGTCAGTCTCGGCTAGGCCCTAAAAGTATCATTATTCCTGTGTAAACATGCTATATCCGATCGCATGGGTGACTTCAAAAGTATCATCGTCAGTTCAGTGTGTAGTGTGTGTGGGGGAGGGGGCATCTCAATTTTTAAACATCAAAAGGGCATCTCAGATTTACAAAACAAAAATCAAAAGCGCCCATATTGGCTATATTAACAAAGGCTACTTACCTAGGTCTCTCTTTCGCCAAGGTGCTCATGCCTATATATAAGTGTATATTTATATTTATTTTAATTTGTGTATTAAATTGTGCAGACATACAGGCCTATGTGATGGATAAACATTGATTATAAATAATAATAATATCTGAAAGCTGGTTTAATCCGAAGGGGTCTTCAGCTTATATATGAAACATCGAAAAAATAATTAAAGTTGCGCATTTAATTGCAAGGAGGCAAAACGATCATCCAAGAGCATTACAATAGAGTTTGTCCATCATATGTTTATATGTATATAAGAAATTATAGCATTTGTAACCAAACACAAACACAATGGTTAGGCATGAACTGATAAAGATTTGACATAATAATGCAAAACTTTTACATACATTTTGACAATAAAAAATTATCATACACAAGGTTAGGCTAAATGATCAATATTAGCATTATAATGATAAACACTCTCTTCATCGGCCCAGTGTTTATCTAATTTTGGACTTAAAAGCATTAAAGGGAAAAACAACAAATTCTGGAAGCAGATTATTCAATGGAAATGTATGCCCACTCATGTTCTGGGTTGGCCGACAGTACCAAGTAGTTCACCATATCAATGTATGAAATACTGGGAAAATCCTCAATATTTTGACTGAATGAATTCTGCATCTGGTATGGATCTGGGTCATCAATTAGATCGAGTTTCGGCTTGTAAAAACGCTTATCATCACCTGACAATTGTTTGACAAAGTCGCTCTCATTGTCCATATTCGCTGTAGCAGCCGCCATGTTTTCGCTTTGTATGCCCTCCAGCATGGCCGCCGGCGATTCCCAGTGACGTCATTGAAAGCACTCTATACAATCTTGGGGCTTCATATTTGAAAGCTTGAGATCAATATTTCCCAAACGGGGGACAATTTGATACTACCAGGGGGGGAGAGAGGAGTAAATCACTGTTCGCTGTGGCTATGTGATTAATTGTTACTAACTGGTAGGCTTGTGGTGACCGATGTGACAACGTCCCTGACTGGTAAACGCCAGACTGGGGTTCGAGTCCCGCTCAAACTCGTTAGTTCCTTTGGTCGCTAAAAACTCACCATCCTTGTGAGTTAAGTTTTAAAGCAAAGATGAAAGCGGAAAAGGAATTATTAATAGATTCAGGATCGATATTTTTTTTTAGTCACTGCAGCCTTACCATTCTTGTGAGCTCAGGAAGGGGGTTTTGGGGGAGCCTATGAGTCTATCGCTGAGTCATCAGCAGCCATTGCCTGGCCCTCCTTGTTCCTAGCTTGGGTGGAGAGGGAACTTGGGCGCTGATCTTATGTATGTATGGTCGGTCTCTAGGGCATTATCCTGCTCAATAGGGCAGTGCCACTGTCCCTTGCCTCTGCCATTCATGAGCGACATTTAATCCTTTGAACCGCTCTCATATGTTAACTATATTTTTATCAGTATAAAATTAAATTTTTACGATTTGTAAGTGGTCACAGTATGTTTCCAGTACTCTTTCCCTCATACCCATGAAGTGGGAAATCTAGAAGGTTGAATTGGGTGCAGGGGAAAATTATCAAAAATTTTAGGGACCACTTTTCTAGAGCCTAGAGTCGAGGTGCATCCTGTGTAGCAATTCTCGTAATGTTTTTGGAAGTCCAGTTCTAATAAGTTGATGGGTCATTGCACATTTCTTCAAATTTATTCTCGCTTTGATAAGCAGTCGTTGTGAGAGATAATCCTTTTTCGAGGTTTTACACCATTTTATCAATCCCGTGCCTCTGTTTATGATGTTTTTTTTAACTTAAGTTGCACTTTGGTTAGACAGTACTACAGTGGATCC
The DNA here is from genome assembly GCF_036898095.1 of Palaemon carinicauda. Lineage (NCBI taxonomy): Eukaryota > Metazoa > Arthropoda > Malacostraca > Decapoda > Palaemonidae > Palaemon > Palaemon carinicauda. The sequence continues at coordinate 14,476,596 of NC_090737.1, forward strand.
CTCTCTCTGGTTACGGTTCATTTTCCTTTTGCCTACACACATACACACTGAATAGTCTGACCTATTCTTTACATATTCTCCTCTGTCCTCATACACCTGACAACACAGATTACCAAACAATTCTTCTTCACTCAAGGGGTTAACTATTGCACTGTAATTGTTCAGTGTGTACTTTCCTCTTGGCAAGGGTAGAAGAGAGACTTTAGCTATGGTAAGCAGCTCTTCTAGGAGAAGGACACTCCAAAGTCAAACCATTGTTCTCTAGTCTTAGGTAGTGCCACAACCTCTGTACCATGGTCTTCCACTGTCTTGGGTTAGAGTTCTCTTGCTTGAGGGTACACTCGAGCACACTCTCCTATCTTATATCTCTTCCTCTTGTTTTGTTAAAGTTTTTATAGTTTATATAGGAGATATTTATTGTTGTTACTCTTCTTAAACAATTTTGTTTTCCTTTTTTCCTTTCCTCACTAAGCTATTTTCCCTGTTGGAGCCCCTGGGCTTATAGCATCCTGCTTTTCCAACTAGGGTTGTAGCTTAGCAAGTAATAATAATAATAGTAATAATAATAATAACACAGTTGATCAAATTTTTCTTAACATTCATCCAGATATTTATTTATCAAAGCAATACTTCTGAGATGATATTCAGTGATTTTTACTACATTATATATTTGAGCACTAGGAAAAAAAATAAGTCAAGTAACTCAGATAGGTCACGAACTCTACCGGATATCGGGACCAAATTGTCATTAGTATTCATTTGGATGTCACTGGGGTTTCTTATATCGTTTTTCTTCCCCACCACGATAAAAAGTTTTGTTTTCATTTAGTTTTATTTGTTTAAATGCTTCCATTCCTTATCTCTAGTGATAACGAGCCTTGATATCTCAACTATATAGCCAATATATCACTGACTTTTTAAAGCTAAATAAATGTTTGTTCAAAGAAAATTTTATACATTCTGTGATATGTATATAGGTTTTTGTTGGTTTGGAGTCTTTGTAATAAAACTTCAAATGCTAATTTAATATTCTTTTTTTTTTCTTAAATAGAAATAGAAAAATGAAGTTAAGAAATTAATATCGACATACCAGGAGTGGCGCCTGCCATCCATTCCCTATCTCTAGTGATAACTGGCCTTGATATCTCAAGGCAGGCAGTTAATTCTAATAGCCAGGCCTTCTCCATCACGAGGCTCAATACTACGCAGTACTCTAGAAGTTTTATTCCAGCTGTGACCAAGTTGTGGAATGATCTTCCTAATCGGGTGGTTGAATCAGTAGAACTTCAAAAGTTCAAAGTTGGAGCAAATGCTTTTTTGTTGACCAGGAGGACATGAGTCTTTTTATAGTTTATTTATGACATATTTGTTTTTGATGCTGTTAATAGTTTATATATGACATGTCTGTTTTGACGTTGTTACTTATTTTAGAATGATTTATTGTAAATTTATTCTCTTCATTTATTTATTTCCTTATTTCCTTTCCTCACTGGGCTATTTTTCCCTGTTGGAGCCCCTGGGCTTATAGCATCTTGGTTTTCCAACTAGGGTTGTAGCTTGGATAGTAATAATAATAATAATAATAACTGTATATGTCATTTTTGAAGAAGTAAGATTTATATCGTCCGCATATAGCTTGAACTTGACACTTATGCCGCTGTAATACTTTTGATAGAGCAGTAGAAGAGATACTTTAGCTATGGTAAGCAGCTCTTCAAGAAGGACACTCCAAAATCAAACCATTGTTCTCTTGTCTTTGGTAGCGCCATAGCCTCTGTACTATGATCTTCCACTGTCTTGGATTAGAGTTGTCTTGCTTGAGGGTACACTCGCGCACACTATTCTATCTTATTTCTCATCCTCTTGTTAAAGTTTTTATAGTTTATATAGGAAATATTTATTTTAATGTTGTTACTGTTCTTTAGATATTCTATTTTTCTTTTTTCCCCTTTCCTCACTGGGCTATTTCCCTGTTGGAGCCCGTGGGCTTATAGCATCCTGCTTTTCTAACTAGGGTTGTAGCTTAGCAAGTAATAATAATAATGATAATAATAAATACTTTTGATAGACCAGAAGTATCGAGACTGAATAGGATGGTATTTACACCCCTGGGGTACCCCTTTTCTTAATGGATCATAAGATTAATAAGATTTTCCAATTTCATCACAATAGGTTCTGTCAAGCAAGTAATGTTTTAGATGCTCAAAATTCATCATCAATAACAATGGATCGTAAATCATTTAAAAGAAGTTCGTGTACTAAGATAAAGTTAAATCAGGATGCCACATTTGTCCTCTTCTATCATTTCCAGGAGATCATTTATAACAGAACGTATTGCTTACAACATTATTATTATTATTTTTTTTTTTTTTTTTTTTTCACAGTCGTCTGACAGGCTGGTATTTATAGTGTAGTATTCCGGGTTGTATCTTGCCTCCTTAGGAGTCCATCACTTTTCTTATTATGTGCGCCGTTCCTAGGATCACACACTTCTGCATGAGTCCTAGGGCTACTTCCGCTTCTTAGTTTTTCTAGAAATATTATTATTATTATTATTATTATTATTATTATTATTATTATTTTTATTACTATTATTATTATTATCCTTATTATCATCATCATCATCATCATCATTATTATTATTATTATTATTATTATTATTATTATTATTATTTTTATTATCATTATTGTTTTTATTATCATTATTATAATTATTATTATTATTATTATTATTATTATTATTATTATTATCATTATTTTTTATGATTATTATTATCATTATTATCATCATCATCATCATCATCATTATTATTATTATTATTATTATTATTATCATCATCATTTTTGTTATTATTATCATTATTATTACGTCGTTGTTCTCATTATGGAAAATCTGCACACAATAGATATGTCTGATAAA
>NC_090737.1:14484515-14494515 GCF_036898095.1 Palaemon carinicauda
TGATATCCAGTGATTCTTACTACATTATTTATTTGTAACCATTGCTCTGTTTGTTGTGGTTTGCAAAGTATCTTCAAAGCTCTTACAATATTAGAAATTTAATTGTTAAGTTATTTTCTTCCGATCCACTTAGATGAGCTAAGTATGGAATTTTTATTATTTTAGTCATTTTATAATGTAGGTGGATTGAAGGTCACTCTGTGATTCATTCTATGTCATCATTCAAGTTTATAATCTGCATTCATTTTAAAATGGCACTAATGTATACCAACCATTTATTTATTCTTCGGTTTAAATGTGTTAAATTTTCATAAATATACAATGATTAATACTTTTTAACAATAGCAAGTCATCTGGAAGCTCTGACTTGGTTTTGTCTGTAATTAAAGGGTTGGTCAGGAAAATATCAGCACTGCACAGATCTTAAGAACTGACAATTGACGATGCACTGGAAAACAATTTTTTCCCTCTATAGTGGGTTTAGTGATTTTGTAACTTTTAAACTTATGTAGCCCCTATTTTCCACCAGTCGTTAGACTCACTTTTAATACATATTTCAGTAATAATCTTAAGCTTAAACAAAGTTGCAGGAGTAGGTTGGCCAAGGCACCAACCATCCGTTGTGATACTACCGCCAGAGAGTTATGGCATCCTTTGACTGGCCAGACAGTATTACATTGTATCCCTTTCGCTGGTTACGGCTCATTTTTCATTTGCCAATACATACACCTAATAGTCTGATCTAATCCTACCACATTCTCATCTGTCCTCATACACCTGAAAACACTGAGATAACCAAACAATTCTTCGCTCAAGGGGTTAACTACTGCAATGTAATTGTTCAGTGGCTACTTTCCTCTTGATAAGGGTTGGAGAAACTCTTTAGTTGTGATACAAGCGCTCTTCTAGGAGAGGGACATTCCAAAATCAAACCATTGCTCTCTAGTCTTGGGTAGTGCCATAGCCTCTGTACCATGATCTTCCATTGTCTTGGGGTAAAGTTCTCTTGCTTGAGGGTACACTCGAGCACCACTATTCTGTTTCATTTTTCTTCCTTTTGGTATTTTGAATTTTTTATAGTTTATATCTATAATAGATTTATTTCAATGTTATTCTCAAACTTTACTTGTAGTATATTTCCTTATTTCCTTTGCTCACTGGGCTCTTTTCCCTGTTGGATCCCTTGGTCTTACAGCCTCTTGCTTTTCTAGCTAGGGATGTAGCTTAGCAAATAATAATAATAATAATAATAATAATAATAATAATAATAATAATAATAATAATAATAATAACAATAATAATAATAATAATGCATATCAAATTTAATTGAGGTCTTCTCATGTCTATTTGAGTTATTTTGCCAACAGAAAACAGACTTATAAAGTAAAGGTAACTAACAGAAGGAAAGGCAAAGTTTACCAGTAAACGTTAGGTCTTCTCTTAAATCTGACATTCAAACGTATATATGAAATATGCTCGCTTTATTCTCTAAGGATTTGTGTTCTGTATCCAATATCGAGTAGAACAAGTGAGACTTAACTCTTGATATTTGAATACAGATTCATTTCCTGGTCGTTCTACTTCTTCCACCTTTTCGAAATACCTACGTGCTAGACTTATTCGAAATTCAAAAGCGATGGTATTATTTCTCCAAGGAATTTTTCATTCGTGTCCCCATTTTTACTTTTTCATCAGAATTCCATTAATGACGCGCCAGGCAGAAGCGTCCGTTCTCCTTCGCCGACATTCACGAAAAAAAGGAAAAATAAACAGGCTAAGCCTCTTTCGCTTCTGTCTTTCCATTCACTAATGCCTTTACTATTCTTGCCCTTCCATTCATCATGCAGGCAAGAATTTCGCGTTTTCCCAGCATCATTTTCCTTCAGCTTGTATTTTTCTTTTCGTTTCTTTTATTTTCCTGATGTGGGATGCGTTAGGGAAAAATCAGAAAAGAATTTTGTCTTGATTTCATGGTCATTTTTCCTTTGTTATGCTTATTCTTTATATTGAAAGTTAAAGTACTGATATTTCTGATTAATGTTAAATGATATTGGATGATAGACAAGTTCAATATCGGTTTTCTAATTTCGATGTTTATATTTTCTTATAGTGGTCTTGATACATTTTATGACTCCATATGTATCAAATCCCTATTTGCTTGCACAAGTAGTATAAGTCGATAGAATATTCTCTCTCTCTCTCTCTCTCTCTCTCTCTCTCTCTCTCTCTCTCTCTCTCTCTCTCTCTCTCTCTCTCTCTCTGTTATAGAACAACATCAGTGGCAAACAAAATTACACCATTCTGAACATCATTAATAAAAAAAAAAGGCTAAAATTCAGACTTACAAAGGAAAACAATTAATAGTTATTGATATATTCTTGTATCAAACATTATGACGAAAGTAATGTCACAACAGCAAGCCTCTATAAAGTGAGGAAGAGCATAATGATTGATTTATTAGAGCTGAACAAAACGGGAAATAATCAGTTCACGGCTAAATTCGCAAATGACGACGGAACCATGGTCAGGGTTACCAGGTTTTCCAGTTGAGAAAAGACCAACGTCTGATCAACTGCAGCTTTAAAAGGCCAACCTAATAGTAGAAAAAGGACGAATATATAGCATTTAAGGCTAACCAATTTCAAAAAGACCAAATTCAGGTATCTAGCACGAAAAAAGGACAAATTTTGAGTTTTTTGGCCCGAAAAAAAGGCCAACTGGCAACCCTGACCATGGTATAATAAGCAACACCTATGATTAATCCCCCGGCACTGGAGATAGATATAACAACGAAAACCCCCTTTCCACCGTCAACATGATGTATATTGTAGCTCTGGCTTGCTGCTTTATTAGCTTTTGCTGTTGAAATGTGGGCTCTGTGCGCACATACCCTTTGCCGTGAGACCGGCCTTTGTCGCGAACATAGCTGCTTCCAGAAATTCCAAGAATTTTGCTTTTCTGCTTATTATTATTATTATTATTATTATTATTATTATTATTATTATTAATTGGTAAGCGACAACCTTAGTTGGAAAAGCAGGATATTATAAGCCCAGGGGCTTCAACAGGGAAAAATAGCCCAGTTAGGAGAGGAAACAAGGAAAAATAGCTCAGTGAGAAAGGAAACAAGGGAAGTTTAAATATTCTAAGAACAGTAACAACATAAAAAATAGATATTTTTTATGTAAATTATAAAAGCTTTAACAAAACAAGAGGAAAAGACTAAGATAGAATAGTGTGCCCGTATGTATCCTCAAGCAAGAGAACTCTAACCCAAGACAGTGGAAGACCATGGTACAGAGGCTGCATCCAAGACTAGAGAACAATGGTTTGATTTTGGAGTGTCCTTCTCCTAGAAGAGCTGCTAAAGTCTCTTCTACCTATATCAAGAGGAAAGTAGCCTCTGAACAATTACAGTGCAGTAGTTAACCCCTTGAGAGAAGATTTGTTTGGTAATCTGTGTTGTCAGGTGTATGAGGAAGGAGGAGAATCTGTAGGAATAGGTCAGACTATTCGGTGTGTGTGAGTAGGCAAAGAGAAAATGAATCGTAACCAGCGAGAAGGATCCAATGTAGTACTGTCTGGCCAGTCAAAGGATCCCATAACTCTAGCAGTAGTATATCAATGGGTGGCTGGTGCCCTGGCCAACCTACTACCTTAGTGGTATGTGATGATAAACTCGTTAGATTTCAAAATTATTAGAATTTATATCTACCGCTCAGTTCAGTTGTATTAGAAGTAGTTAATATATTATTTAAGTATACTAAATGGCTCTTTTAATGCTGCATTGGGCATCTTTACTTGGGCAAATGTGGTCATTTGGTTGTTTTAACAAATCACTTGAAACTGTGACCCTTTATAAAGCGATATGTTCATTTCACAGAATATTTCCTTATTTCACATTTAAATGACGCCTCAGAAAATCTGATAAGATGCCCTGTTGTCTGGGTTTAAGAGTTAGGTTGGGGGGGAGGGGGCGTCGGTACACCTCATGCGGTCCACAATAGGCTTTTAAAATGTAAAAATGTGTTCAATATGCTCTCAGTATCCAGTTACACTCGCTTTTTATCCGTCTACTCTACTTCTGTTCATTCTCTCCTCCCCTCCCCCCTCTCTCTCTCTCTCTCTTCTTCCATTTTGTGTCTCACCTCTTTCAATTAGGATGCCAGAAAACCTCAAATCAATCAATCAATCTAACCTCTTTCAATTTTACTTCATGGTGTGATTGTAAAGCTTTCATTTAATTGAGCTTTGGTGCTGAATAGTCTCCCCGGGCCGTAACACCGGTCCGCATGAATCACCTTTTATAAATCCAGTGAGGTAAATAAGAAATCCTATGAAGCATATCTTTTAATTTGGAGTCAGATTAGGAGGAGTTTATGTCAATGAAATTAAATATATGCATTCTGAAACCAATGTAACTTCAACACTGAAATATTACAAACATTTTGAAATTAGAATATTTCAGATTAATGATATTGTTGACGCGTTCTGAGTGAAATCATTGTATTTGATTTTTTTCCATTGCTTATATCTTTTATTTATTTCCTTGTTTCCTTTACTCACTGGGCTATTTTTCCCTTTTGGAGCCCTTAGGCTTATAGCATCTTGCTCTACCTACTAGGGTTGTAGCTTGGCTAGTAGTAATAGTAATAATATGTCAATTATCCTAAGATTTCTTATACTAATATGCTTTAGAAAAGGAAATTGTTCACGCCCTCTTAATTTTTGGAAATTAAATACTTCAATTTGAATAAGATATCTTGAAAACAATTCATTACCATTCAAACGTGAAAAATTAAATAAGTCATTTTTCTGTGAAACGTTTTGAACATTTTTGTAATTAATACACGAATCAAAGGGAGAAATAACTTATCGTATGAAAAGGATACTTTCCTCGATATATTCATTTTAGGAGTGACTATAAATGTGATTATTATACATGAATGATATTGTATAAATGTGTCCACTATCTTATTCATAATCTTACTTCGCCTGTGGTCTGACAATTAAATGAATCGTCAAAATTAAGTAAAAGCTTTTAGATTAATAGCGCAAATCGAAAGAAAATAACCATATTAAGGTTGAGAAAGATAGTCAAATAGACAATATCATTCTCACAGTAATATTGTACAATAATATCACCATATTTTCACCTTGGCTTTACAACGGTAAGAAAAGAGAGACGTTGTTCTGGAGGGATAATCTCCCCTGAAAAAAATAATAATGAGCAACTATATATATTGTGTATATATATACATATATAATTTTTATGTATATAATTTTTATATACATATATATATATATATATATATATATATATATATATATATATATATATAATTTATATGTATATATATATATATATATATATATATATATATATATATGTATGTATATACAGTATATATTATGTATATATACACTATATGTTATGTGTATATATATATATATATATATATATATATATATATATATATATATATATATATATATATATATATATATATATTGATATTGATATATAAATGTGTATATATATTTATATCTATATATATTTATTTATATATATACCTATCTATCTATCTATCTATCTATCTATCTATATATATATATATATATATATATATATATATATATATATATATATATATATATGTGTGTGTGTGTGTGTTTGTGTGTGTTTGTATGTGTGTGTACTGCATATCCTGTCAAGCTGAGCGACTTGCTAAACCTATAACAACTCAGGTAGGTGTGAGAGGAATAGTCACACCCTGATGAGAGGGGTAGTCCAAGAGGTACACTCAGAAATCAGTCTCCCAGCATTTGTAGAAACTGCCTTGTTGTAGTAAGAAAGGGGGAGGGGTGGGAAGGTTTGACTGCGCGTGCGGAATATTGAGCCGTCATTTTTTTGGCGGATCGCGTACACTAGTCACGAAGACTTCTCTAGCCAGACTCTTACTAATATGGAATGTTCTTTGGCGCTGACTTTTAGTGGAATTTAAATTTGGATATTTATGCAAGATCCAATAATCCGAACTATATCCGTTTCAATCATCTGTTGTTTTAGTCCTTGCCTTTAATGCTTGCCGAGGTATGTAACCGTAAGTACCATAAATACCTTCATTCGCTCGAAAAGACTTTATTACCTCTGTCAACGAAGTTGGCAGGAGGTTATGTCTTACACCCTGTCTGTGTGTGTGTGTTTGTTTGTTTGTTTGTGAACAGCTTCCTGGCCACAATTTTAATCGTAGGGTAATGAAACTTGCAGGTATTATCTGTTATGTGAAAGGCTAGAAATTATTAAATTTTTGAAGGTCAAGGTCAAATGTCAAGGTTACGGTCAAGCAAAATGTCAGATTCTCGGAATCAGCCATAATTTTGGATATGGTTGTTACAGAGACTTCAAATTTGGTTCATATTTAATGTATGAAAATCCACGCCAAATATTGCATGTTAAGGTCGAAGGTCAAGGTCGGGCAAAAGGTCAAGATATTAGCTGTCGCGGCCGAAGTCGGCGCTCTGCTGAGTGCCCCTCTAGTGCCTGTTATGAAATCTCCCATTGCTGATAATTGGCAATGAAAGTGTATTATTTGCCGTGCATTATCAGAATTCTGAAGGACATAGACAATGAACCTGATTGTTTAAAGTTTATGCTTGAAATCGCTTCCCTTTGTCTAAAACTAATGGTCGATCATTTCATTTGAAGTGTTCTCAACCCAATACTTAGTTGGCTACAAATGCGAAAGATGAAGAAATTGGTTAGACTAAGACAAAATAAAAATAAAAAACGAAGCATTACTATATTTTAATGTTACTGTTCTTAAGATATTTAATTTTTCCTTGTTTCCTTTCCTCACTGGGCTATTTTCCCTTTTGGGGCCCATGGACTTATAGCATCCTGCTTTTCCAACTAGAAATAATAATAATAATAATGATAATAATATTGATAATAATGATGATAATAGCATGTTCTTGGGGGAGAACTTTAGATGAGTAAGAAACTTTTTAATTATTGTGGTAAAATCTATGAAACTCCATAATTTTTCCTTTTTTTTTATTTTATTTGATTTTATTATGATTATGAAATTTTATTAGATATTCTTATGTGTAAGATTCATTAAGTTTTTGATAGATGTATGTATTCTAGAAAATCTTATGCTATGACTTTAAAAAAAAAAAGAAGAATTTAACTAATCCGAGATTAAAAGGTGATCGACCAAGGTACGGGTTTATAATATTATTTAGAGTTTTCATTGATGTAAAGTTTGACACGGTCTAATGAGGTCCTGTACGTCACTTGGTTTCAACTTCTGAAACTTAGGTGGAGGCACTTTGCTACCATTAAAGGCGATATACATTGCTAAGTATTGGCAAGTGATACATTCCATTTAGGTGATACACTTCTGACAGATCTGTTAAGGCAATGCACTTTGATTGGTTTCAACTTCTGAGACTTACCATTAAAGGCGATGCACTTTGCTTAGTATTGGCAAGTGATACATTTCATTTTAGGTGATACACTTCTGACAGATCTGTTAAGACAATGCGCTTTGATTGGTTTCAACTTCTGAGACTTAGCATTAAAGACGATGCACTTTGCTTAGTATTGGCAAGTGATACATTTCATTTTAGGTGATACACTTCTGACAGATCTGTTAAGACAATGCACTTCGATCTCAACTGATAAGACTTCCCATTAAGGTATTGCACATTACAGTTCTTGAATGCAAAGACGGTGTTACTGTTTTTAGAATGATTTATTATTAATTTGTTCTCATCATTTATTTATTTCCTTATTTCCTTAACTCGCTGGGCTATTTTTCCCTATTGGAGCCCTTCGGCTTATAGCATCTTGCTTTTCCAACTAAGGTTGTAGCTTGGCTAATAATAATAATAATAATAATAATAATAATAATAATAATAATAATAATAATAATAATGTTTTTTACTTGGTCTCGACTACAGAGACTTTTCATGGGAATGGTGCATGTTGGTTAGTCTCAAATACCGAGACTTATGACACTGTCCCCTAATTAGTTTTTCACTGGTAATTCATTTTACTTTGCTTGGTCTTGCCTAGTGATATTTTGTATCGTGGAGATTCACTTTTCTCGTTCTCGATTATTTAGACTATATATTGAACAGATGCATTTTGATTGGTTTGGACTGTGCAAACTTTAGTGAGGTGATGCCGTTTCCAGTGTCTCCATTGCTGAAAATTTCTAAGAAGTATTATTATTATTATTATTATTATTACTAGCTAACCTACAACCCTAGTTGGAAAAGCAAGATGCTAAAGCCCAAGGGCTCCAACAGGGAAAAATAGCCCAGTGAGGAAAGGAAATAAGGATATAAATGATATAAGAAGTGATGAACAATTAGAATAGAATATTTTTAAAAACAATAACAACATCAAAACAGATCTTTCATATATAAACTATAAGAAGACTTATGTCAGCGTGTTCAACATAAAAACATTTGCTGCAATTTTGAACTTTTGAAGTTCCACTGATTAATTAATTTTGCTTCAGCTTGGCCATTGGGGGTTTCCATTGAGGTGATTTTCTTTGCTGAATCTAGATTGGTGAGGCTTCTCATTGAAGGAATCCACATTACATAATCTCTACAACTGAGAACTCCCATTAAGGTGATGAGCTTTGATTAACATCAACTGCTGGGGCCTTCAATGTTAGTGATGCTCTGTGCTTGGTCCCTGCCTCTTGAGAATTTCCATCGAGGTTCGAGTCCAATTTCTGTCCTTTTGACCTAAGCCTTTTCAGACCGCGTAAATGTAAACCATTTTTTTAGATTCTAAGGGACATTATGATTATTTATTGTTCTTGTGAGTAAGGCATTTTTAATTTTTCTCTTTATTGTTACATTTTGATCATAATTAATTAAATAAAGGCATAAGTATTCGTCGTCCTTCCACGACAAGTACCAATTAAAGATAACCAGGCTTAACCTGTTTTGCCTCTTCTTCTTTCTTTCTTTTTTTTCACTAATGTCTTTACTGTTCTTTCTCTGCCATTCTTCATATAGGCAAAATGATCAAATTATCCCGACACTAGTTTCCTTTCTTAACATGTTGCTGGTGTTATTTATTCACACACGCACATACACATACTGTTTGTATGTTTATATATATATATATATATATATATATATATATATATATATATATATATATATATATATATATAAAAGTTGAATTTGTCGTGTTTTAATTTCAATTTCATTTGAAGAGATTCTTATCAGAACGTCGGCCAAGCAAATTTCAACCTACTTTTACCTTAATGATTTAATATGGCATTTATGTTGGTGGGTGGGAAATCAAAAGGCAGTGGAACACTAGATTCACAGAGCAAATCGTAATTACTGATCAGAACGTTATTATATATATATATATATATATATATATATATATATATATATATATATATATATATATATATATATATATATATATGTGTGTGTGTGTGTGTGTGTGTGTGTGTGTGTATTTGTATGCGTGTAGGATCCATCTTTTACAACAAATAGCTTTTCCGAAAACGTGTGTGTTTGCAGTTAAAAATTAACCCTTTCCCTGCCTGAATAGCTACTATTGGTTATTGGACTTTCTCTCTCTCTCTCTCTCTCTCTCTCTCTCTCTCTCTCTCTCTCTCTCTCTCTCTCTCTCTCTCTCTCTTTTCATGGAGTGTAGTTCCTTTCTGAAGGAACAGCGCCCAGACCAAAACTGGTCTTCTTAGAAGACGCCAGGGTTAAGACGCTATTCATTTCTAATGATAATGAGAATGTCTTCATCCTGTTCAGAACTTACTCTTATCTATATTTCAATAAGGGCACCAAGTGCTTGTAGGTTAAGTTGGTCTTTGTGGCTGCACGAGTTATTATCCTGTGAGAAGTACTAGTTCGTTTATACTATAACGTCTAAAGATATTTTTTTATGATTTTATGCAAATTACTATTCTTAATGTCAGCTGTTAATTAGTATTAT
>NC_090737.1:14502015-14509515 GCF_036898095.1 Palaemon carinicauda
ATACTAAAGGTTTAAAGACCGCTCATGAATGCAGAGGCAAGGGACAGTGACATCGCCCTATCAAGCAGGACAATTCCTTAAAGACGACCATATTACATATGATCAGCGCCCAAGCTCCTCTCCACCCAAGCTGGGACCAAGGAGAGATAGGCAATGGCTACTGATGACTGAGCAGATAGACCTAGAGGCTCCCCCCCCCCCCATCCTTAGCTCACAAGGATTGTAAGGTTGCCATGACCAAAGGAACTTAGGAGTTGAGCGGGACTCGAACCCCAGTCTAGCAATCGCCAAGCAACGACGCTACCAACAGGCCACCACAACCTTAAATTAGTTTTCTACTATGCCTCCGTTCGTCATTTCTTTTCTTGTATTTTGTTGTCCAACCTTTGAAAATTAATTATCATCATAATCATCATCATCACTATTATTATTATTATTATTATTATTATTATTATTATTATTATTATTATTATTAGTTGTTGTAGTAGGAGCAGTAATAGTTGCTTCATTTGACTGTGTTTTGCTTTAATAGGAATACCTTACAGTATTTCAGAATTCCACTGACAACCAATTTTCAGTTCACTGTATGATATATTTTATCAATTATTATTCTGCGTCGCCAGTTTTTTTCTTCAGATTCCAAAACTGAGTCTTTGTTATATATATATAAAAAAAAAAAACTAACAAAATGAGTAGAGGTGAAGAGTGAAAATTACGACAAATTATCTATTTTCTTTGTATCCTTTTTTAATGACGAGGACGTGTCCAATTATTAGCTTCATGGCTCCCAAATTACACAACTGACTTAAGAGAGAATCATTTTTCACCAAAAAAAATGGTAATTTCTTGTCAGAAAAACGGCACATATTTCGAATAGCTTTTCACAGGGGGGAAACGAACTTCTGTTTGTGTATTGGTACGTGGTACGTTTGTCTATCTCATTTTATGTTTATAGTCATGTGTGTGTTTATGTACGTACGTATATACGTTAGGAAGTCTATTCTCGCCATGCAAGGCCATCGTTCCATGCTACTGATCCACACCAGCCGGGTAATTGCAGCAAAAATGTTTCGACTCCGGAAGCCTGCGTGTTAGGGGCATAGTTTCTGATGAGTTGTGGGTGTGTGTTAGTGCGCTTGTTTTGTGAGAGAGAGAGAGAGAGAGAGAGAGAGAGAGAGAGAGAGAGAGAGAGAGAGAGAGAGAGAGCAGGTATCTCAAGGAGTAGTGATCTAAATTAGATACCTTATAATGAATAAGAGAGAGAGAGAGAGAGAGAGAGAGAGAGAGAGAGGAGAGAGAGAGAGAGAGAGAGAGAGAGAGAGAGAGAGAGAGCAGGTACCTCAAGGAGTAGTGATCTGAATTAAATACCTTATAATGAATAAGAGAGAGAGAGAGAGAGAGAGAGAGAGAGAGAGAGAGAGAGAGAGAGAGAGAGAGAGAGAGAGAGAGAGAGAGGAGCAGGTAGCTCAAGGAGTAGTGATCTGAATTAGATACCTTATAATGAATAGGAGAGGAGAGAGAGAGAGAGAGAGAGAGGGAGAGAGAGTGAGAGAGAGAGAGAGAGAGAGAGAGAGAGAGAGAGCAGCTCAAGGAGTAGTGATCTGAATTAAATACCTTATAATGAATAAAAGAGAGAGAGAGAGAGAGAGAGAGAGAGAGAGGAGGAGAGAGAGAGAGAGAGAGAGAGAGAGAGCAGGTACCTCAAGGAGTAGTGATCTGAATTAGATACCTTATAATGAATAGGAGAGAGAGAGAGAGAGAGAGAGAGAGAGAGAGAGAGAGAGAGAGAGGAGAGAGAGAGCAGCTCAAGGAGTAGAGATCTGAATTAAATACCTTATAATGAATAAAAGAGAGAGAGAGAGAGAGAGAGAGAGAGAGAGAGAGAGAGAGAGAGAGAGAGAGAGAGGAGAGAGAGAGAGCAGGTACCTCAAGGAGTAGTGATCTGAATTAGATACCTTATAATGAATAAGAGAGAGAGAGAGAGAGAGAGAGAGAGAGCGAGAGAGAGAGAGAGAGAGAGAGAGAGAGAGAGAGCAGGTACCCTCAAGGAGTAGTGATCTAAATTAGATACCTTATGATGAATAGGAGAGAGAGAGAGAGAGAGAGAGAGAGAGAGAGAGAGAGAGAGAGAGAGAGAGAGAGAGAGAGAGGGAGAGAGAGAGAGCAGGTAGCTCAAGGAGTAGTGATCTGAATTAGATACCTTATAATGAATAAAGAGAGAGAGAGAGAGAGAGAGAGAGAGAGAGAGAGAGAGAGAGAGAGAGAGCTCAAGGAATAGTGATCTGAATGAGATACCTTAAAATGAATAATAAGCCCTGGCGAAGTATTTTGCATCCCATTCAACAACGTTCTGAGAAGTCATTGATAAACCCTTAAAAAAGAAAGGAGAGGAAAGTCTCTCTTGGTATTTTTCCCGCGTTCTAGTTTCTTTTGAGTGCTCTGTCGTAATGATTGAAGATCTTTGAAGATTTTACCCGGTGAATTCTCCCAAACATAGAGCTCGTCTATTGAGTGAAAAAGTGGATAAAGAGTTAAAAAATCTACTTGGAGATCAGAGACGCTGAGTAAATGAGGGTGTATTGAAATCGCTGGAGAAAAGTATCTTAAATAGAAATAAAAAGTTAGGAAAAAAAATAATAATTCTTCGTTGATGAAAACGGCTTTTCATTTCCAGTAAGAAGATATGAATAATCTCAAGATTGAATGATAAAAAAGACGACGAACGACGTGGATGATAAACAAACAGAATGCTCTTGAAGAAAAGATGAGGATATTCAGGATTATTTTATTGTTCACTTCTGATAATCTCAGACGAGGATTGAAATTAAGCTAATTGTAAGCACACACATATGCATAAATGAACTTATATTGTATGTATATTTATACAACATATAGGTAGCAGGTTGGCCAGGGCTCCAGCCACCCGTTGAGATACTACCACTTGAGAGTTATGGGGTCGTTTGACTGGCCAGACAGTACTACATCGGATCCTTTTCTCTGGTTACGGTTACATTTTTTCCCATTGCCTACACATACACCGAATAGTCTGGCCTGGTCTTGACAGATTCTCCTCTGTCCTCAAACACCTGACAACACTGAGATTACCAAACAATTCTTCTTCACCCAAGGGGTTAATTACTGCACTGTAATTGCTGAGTGGCCACTTTCCTCTTAAGACTAGGGATAGAAGAGACTCTTTAGCTATGGTAAGCAGCTCTTCTAGGAGAAGGACACTCCAAAATCAAACCATTGTTCTCTAGTCTCGGTTAGTGCCGTAGCCTCTGTATCATGGTCTTGGGTTAGAATTCTCTTGCTTGAGAGTACA
Source organism: Palaemon carinicauda (assembly GCF_036898095.1). NCBI lineage: Eukaryota > Metazoa > Arthropoda > Malacostraca > Decapoda > Palaemonidae > Palaemon > Palaemon carinicauda. The sequence goes on from NC_090737.1 coordinate 14,505,341, forward strand.
CTCTGGCACACTAATCTATCTTATTTCTCTTCTTGTTTCGTTGAGGTTTTTATAGTTTATATTGTAAATATTTATTTTAATATTGTTACTTTTCTTAAAGTATTTTAGTGTTTCCTTTCCTTACTGGGCTATTTTCCCTGGGCTTATAGCATTCTGCTAGGGTTGTAGCTTAGCAAGTAATAATGATAATAATGATAATATATGTACATATACACACAGTATATATATATATATATATATATATATATATATATATATATACACACACACATTAAAATACACAATTTGCCGTGTATTCATGATAAATAAAATAACCCACAATGTATGAAAAATTAAATCAATTTAACTTTCGAAGGGACCATCTCCCTTCCTCTTCAAAAAACAAATGGTTAAAAATTTTTGAAAGAGGTACAGACAGATTCGTAAGAGATAAAAAGCCCGTTACAGTCTTAGCGAACATTAACAGCATTTCACGGCGTTTTGTTTACATCTTTTATCAATTCCTTAACAATAGTTACATTGTTTTTTACAATATTATTTAAAACTGATCCAATTTAAAATTACTTAGATATATATTAAAATTATTAGAATTCTGAATTAAGACAGGGTAATTGTTTACACCACGCTCTCCATTTACTCCAAAATAATGCAATCCTGCATTTCTATTCTTCTTGCACAGTAATAAGGTGGTTATTTAAATTCTGGGAAAGCAATGATTAGGAAGATATGTTGAGGAAGGGGGAAGGGGTTATAAAAAGAAAATAGCTCGGTTTTCTCACCATACGACTTGGAACTGACATGTCAACATCGTCAACCAAACAGAATTCGTGATGCCAGCATACATAAACAGAAGTTCGTGATGCCAGCGTACATTTGATATACTGTATATTTAAAATATACTTAACTAAAATTGGAATAATTTACTCAACAGTGTCCATAAAATATGAAATTTGCAAATAGTGACACTTTTGAGTAATCACTCCATATTTGATTAAGTATACTTTGAATATACAGTATATCAAATGTACGCTGGCATCACGAACTTCTGTTTATGTATGCTGGCATCACGAATTCTGTTTGGTTGAGTATGTTGACGTATCAATTCCAAGTCGTTTAGTGAGGAAACTGAGCTATTTTCTTTTTATAACCCCTTCCCCCTTCCTCAACATATCTTCCTAATCATTGCTTTCCCAGAATTTAAATAACCACCTTATTACTGTGCAAGAAGATGAGAACTGCAGGATTGCATTATTTTGGAGTAAATGGAGAGCGTGGTGTTGTAAACAATTACCCAAAACAGCTTCAATCAGTTTCCGTCTATGTGTATCAGGCATTGATATCAATTTGTCCATATTCTTAAAATCTATTGGATGATTTTCCCGTGTCATATATTTAAAAACAGCGCTATTTTCATCTCCTCTTCTAATGGAATCTCTATGTTCTCTTTTATATATATATATATATATATATATATATATATATATATATATATATATATATATATATATATATATATATATATATATACATATATATGTATATATATATTTATATACATATATATGTATATATATTTATATGCGTAAAAATCACAGGGTAACGTGATGCTCAGGTGCAAAAGAACCACAGGGAAAATGAAAATATGAAATATGAGATTAAGTCCTGATTAGTTTTGTGATACTTCTTCAGAGGACTGATTTCCTCTGAAGAAGTATCACCAAACTAGTCAGGACTTAATCTTATGTTTCATATTTTCATTTTCCCTGTGGTTCTTTTGCATATATATATATATATATATATATATATATATATATATATATATATATATATATATATACTGTATATATATATATATATATATATATATATATATATATATATATATATAACAGTATATATATATATATATATATATATATATATATATATATATATATATATATATATATATATATACATATATATATTTATCAGTTTAAGTACTTGGGGTCTGTTGTTGCAGCAAATGGTGGAGTGGAAGCAGATGTACGTCGGAGAGTGAATGAAGGATGCAAAGTGTTGGCGCCAGTTAAGTGAGTATTAAACAATAGAGGGTTGGGCATGAATGTAAAGAGAGTTCTATATGAGAAAGTGATTGTACCAACTGTGATGTATTTATCGGAGTTGTGGGGAATGAAAGTGACGGAGAGACAGAAATTGAATGTGTTTGAGATGAAATGTCTAAGGAGTATGGCTGATGTATCTCGAGTAGATAGGGGTAGGAACGAAGTAGTGAGGGTGAGAACGGGTGTAAGAAATGAGTTAGCAGCTAGAGTGGATATGAATGTGTTGAGGCGGTTCGGCCATGTTGAGAGAATGGAAAATGGCTGTCTGCTAAAGAAGGTGATGAATGCAAGAGTTGATGGGAGAAGTACAAGAGGAAGGCCAAGGTTTGGGTGGATGGATGGAGTGAAGGAAGCTCTGGGTGATAGGAGGATAGATGTGAGAGAGGCTAGAAATAGCGTGCTAGAAATAGGAATGAATGGCGAGCGATTGTGACATAGTTCCGGTAGGCCCTGCTGCTTCCTCCGGTGCCTTGGTTGACCGTGGAGGTAGCAGCAGTAGGGGATTTAGCGTTATGAAGCTTCATCTGTGGTGGATAACGGGGAAGGGTGGCATGTGGCACCCTAGCAGTACCAGCTGAACTCTGTTGAGTCCCTTGTCAGGCTGGGAGGAACGTAGAGAGGAGAGGTCCCCTCTTTTGTTTCATTTGTTTGATGCCGGCTACCCCCCAAAATTGGGGGAAATGCCTTGGTATATGTATGAATATATATATGAAATAAGAAATAAACTACAAATGAGAAGTAAAAGTATAAAACAGAAATTAGCAACGTTAATGAGAGAAGTCATTATCTACAATGAACTTACACTTACGTCAACCCCTACAACAGAAAAGCATTTAGAACAAGTTGAAGGAAGAACATTCCACAATCTAGATACAGATAGAATTAAATATGTAGAACACTATGTAGAAATGAGCCACAGTCAGGGGATTTTTTTTTATACATCTTTGATAATTATAAGGGCATCACATGCTCCAAGGTCCTTGCAAAGCTAAACCGCAAACTAGGGATCATGAATAAGAAATTTATTAGCCCTCGATTTTTCGTCCAACAAATCAAGATGAGAGTCAGCAGCTGAAGATTAAATTAGCCCTCCATTTTTTGTTTAACAAACTAAGATATGATTCAGCAGCTGAAGACTAAATTAGCCATCTATTTTTCGTCCAGCAAATTAAGATGAGAGTCAGCAGCTGAAGACTAAATAAGTCGTCCATTTTTCGTCTAACAAATTGAGATAAGAGTCAGCAGCTGAAGACTAAATTAGTCCTCCATTTTTCGTCTACCAAATTAAGATGAGAGTCAGCAGCTGAAGACTAAATTGGCCTTCAATTTTTCGTCCAACAAATTAAGATGAAAGTCAGCAGCTGAAGACTAAATTAGCCATCTATTTTTCGTCCAGCAAATTAAGATGAGAGTCAGCAGCTGAAGACTAAATAAGTCCTCAATTTTTCGTCTAACAAATTGAGATAAGAGTCAGCAGCTGAAGACTAAATTGGCCTTCAATTTTTCGTCCAACAAATTAAGATGATAGTCAGCAGCTGAAGACTAAATTAGCCATCTATTTTTCGCCCAACAAATTAAGATGAGAGTCAGCAGCTGAAGACTAAATTAGTCCTCCATTTTTCGTCTTCCAAATTAAGATGAGAGTCAGCAGCTGAAGACTAAATTGGCCTTCAATTTGTCGTCCAACAAATTAAGATGAAAGTCAGCAGCTGAAGACTAAATTAGTCCTCCATTTTTCGTCTACCAAATCAAGATGAGAGTCAGCAGCTGAAGACTAAATTGGCTTCAATTTTTCGTCCAACAAATTAAGATGTAAGTCAGCAGCTGAAGACTAAATTAGTCCTCCATTTTTCGTCTACCAAATCAAGATGAGAGTCAGCAGCTGAAGACTAAATTAGCCTTCAATTTTTCGTCCAACAAATTAAGATGAGAGTCAGCAGTTGAAGACTATATTAGCCCTCCGTTTTTCGTCCAACAAATTAAGGTGATTGCCAGCAGCTGAAGACTAAATTAGCCCTCTAGTTTTTGTCCAACAAATTCAGATGATAGTCAGCAGTTGAAGACTATATT
>NC_090737.1:14514515-14517015 GCF_036898095.1 Palaemon carinicauda
TTGTGCCTCCCCTGAATAGAGACATACCTAAGCTGGATTTAAATCCTTTGAAATGAGATTATTATGATCCCATTCATTATACGGTCTTTTCTCACCGAGTCATCGGTCTCAGTTGGAAATTATTTCTCTCTGGTTCCCCAGACCATTGTTTTCCTCATTCCCATTTAATCATACCTTTAGGATTATGCTATTTTATGTATGATTATTTTTTTTAGCTGATAGGAAGGATGGGTATAAAGAAGAATGAGGACAGTTAGCTAACTAACCATGGTTGGGAATAGTTAGGAAAATTAAGCATTACTAATATTCGATAGATTGGTTAGCTGACGGGAAAAGTGGGTTAAAAAAAAAAAAAAAAGAATGAGGACAGATAGCTAACTAACCATGGTTGGGAATAGTAAGGAAAATTAAGCATTACTAATATTCGATAGATTGGTTAGCTGACAGGAAAAGTGGGTTAAAAAAAAAAAAATGAGGACAGATAGCTAACTAACCATGGTTGGGAATAGTTAGGAAAATTGAGCATTACTAATATTCGATAGATTGGTTAGCTGACAGGAAAAGTGGGTTAAAAAAAAAAAAAAGAATGAGGACAGATAGCTAACTAACCATGGTTGGGAATAGTAAGGAAAATTAAGCATTACTAATATTCGATAGATTGGTTAGCTGACAGGAAGGATGGGTAAAAAAAGAATGAAGACAGATAGCTAACTAACCATGGTTGGGAATAGTTTGGAAAATTAAGCATTACTAATATTTGATATATTGGTTAGCTGACAGGAAAAGTGGGTTAAAAAAAAAGAATGAGGACAGATAGCTAACTAACCATGGTTTGGAATAGTTAGGAAAATTAAGCATTACTAATATTCGATATATTGGTTAGCTGACAGGAAAGGTGGGTTAAAAAAAGAATGAGGACAGATAGCTAACTAACCATGGTTGGGAATACTTTGGAAAATTAAGCATTACCAATATTCGATAGATTGGTTAGCTGACAGGAAAGGTGGGTTAAAAAAAAGAATGAGGACAGATAGCTAACTAACCATGGTGGGGAATAGTTTGGAAAATTAAGCATTACCAATATTCGATAGATTGGTTAGCTGACAGGAAAGGTGGGTTAAAAAAAAAGAATGAGGACAGATAGCTAACTAACCATGGTTGGGAATAGTTAGGAAAATTAAACATTACTAATATTCGATAGATTGGTTAGCTGACAGGAAAGGTGGGTTAAAAAAAGAATGAGGCAGATAGCTAACTAACCATGGTTGGGAATAGTTTGGAAAATTAAGCATTACCAATATTCGATAGATTGGTTAGCTGATAGGAAAGGTGAGTTAAAAAAAAGAATGAGGACAGATAGCTAACTAACCATGGTTGGGAATAGTTTGGAAAATTAAGCATTACCAATATTCGACAGATTGAAATATCAATTTTATGAAATGCCAGTCACAGTTCATGCAACTGTGTAGAGTATAACGTTGAATCATTTCCTGAAATTATGTTTTTTGATCATCGCGACACCCTCTTATTAATCTAATTTCTCATCATCAGGAATACCATTGCCATAATCATGACTCGAAGAAAACTTGTAATGTTCTGAGCTGTTATTGCCGGCAGAAAATAGATAAGGAAGGGCAGGGAACGTAATAACAGACATACCAACGCCTCGAAGCTAATTAAGTAATCTCGCTCAATTGAGCAAAGCAAACTGATTGCTCTGGGCAAGCAGAGAGCTTTGCTTCTTGAGGAAGATCAAAGAAGAGCAGCTCGAAGGAGCTAACCCTTTGTTTAATTATTAAAACAATGTTTGATTTTCATCTGGACGAAAAGACTAATATGATGCACAGACGTTGATGAAAATGGTAGAACGTCAGATGTAATAACGTAAGATGGGGATTCTGAGGGAATAAGAAATAAGAAATTAATTTGATATTCCATGAAGCCTTTTAAGCGCCACATTTGAGGGCCAGCTAATTACCTGAAGCTAGGTGTTGTTGGGTAAAATTATAAGTAAAATTATTCCTTCAGAGAATGTGGATGCAATGTTAATGGAGTGTATTTTTTAATATTTTAATTATTGGTTTTAGAAATAGCATGGCTGAATAATTCTTTAAGATATTGCGTGCCAGGAAGAAAACATTTATCACCATTTCATCGTTTTATGTAACTTCACATCCCTTGACGTCAGTACGTAACTGTCAAATGGACTGCAATATCAGAATGGTTAAGAGAACGAGTCTGGCAAAGATCCCCAAGGAAGTACAGAAGAAACTACAGTTCCAAATTCATCATCATCTCCTTCTACGCCTAATGACGCAACTGGGCCTCAGTTAGATTTCACCAGTCGTCTCTATCTTGAGCTTTGAATGCAATACTTCTCCATTCATCATCTCCTACTTAAATGTCTTCAGCTATGTAGGCATGGGTCTTCCAACTCTTCTAGTGCCTTGTAAAGCCCAGCTGAACGTTAAGTGAACTAATCCCTCTTGAGGAGTGCGAA
>NC_090737.1:14534515-14542015 GCF_036898095.1 Palaemon carinicauda
GTAGGTCTGCTAAATTCCTATTACCAATCCAATCCAATCCTTCTCCACCATCTCTGACTGTTCTACACATTACAATGTCCATGAGGATGATAAACAACATAGGTGACAACACATTCCCTTGGAGTACTCCGCTCTTCACTGGAAACTCACTTGATTAGACTCCATTAACATTAACTTTGCACTTGCTATGCTCATGAACAGACCTAATCAAATTTACATATTTAAGAGGAATTCCATAATAACGCCAGGATTCTCCACATAATTACTATACACATATACACTCATTTTTAAAAGTTTGTAATGTCATATAAAAAAGCAAGTTTATAACCACTAGCAGAAAGATTGATACAAATCGATAATGCACAACAAAAGATAGAAAAAAGAAATGAAAATTAATAAGCCATTTACCTTTGAGGAGAGATGTGTCTTGTATGGGAGACGAGAGTATGGAAGGTGTTGGTTACTGCTTGGAATGAGGATCTCCAACCAAGAGAACTTTGAGCAAAATAATGAGAGTTCTCTCTCTTAAACAGCATTCATCATCACTAATTGAATTATTTATTTTACGGCCGTTTTTTTTTTCTTTTTTTTTGGGGGGGGGGGACAACGAACCTATCTAGAGTGGACTGCTGCGCCCTTTTCTCTAATATTTGATAATGTGGCATCACATTGTCGGTATTAATTATTATTATTATTATTATTATTATTATTATTATTATTATTATTATTATTATTACTTACTAAGCTACAACCCTAGTTAGAAAAGCAGAATGCTATAATCCCAAGGACTCCCACAGAGAAACTAGCCGGGTGAGGAAAGGAAACAAGGAAAGATAAAATATTGCAAGAACAATAATATTGATATGAATAAATGAATATGTATATATATACATTATAAATATAATATATATATATATATATATATATATATGTATATTATATATATATATATATATACAGTATATAGATAGATATATACATATATATAATAAAAAAGTACCAAATAGGTATAATCTAAAATTGAAGATTGTTTTGAACCATCTGCAATAAGGGTGAACGAATAGAGACATAAATATAAGAATAAGGCCATTATTTCCCTTGGACTTAATGCCCCTCCTTATCACCGAGTCCAAGTCATTCTTTAAAGAGGCCAGAGCAGCCAGGGCCAATGTCTCTCCCTAGGAGCGTTATCAGCTCGCGTCGTTCGATGTAGGAAACAGATCGTTTATATACGAATTTGGAAAACTGAGAAAAACCGAGTTTTTTTCTGGATCGTGGAGATTGTGGGGATAATGGTTTTTCCTTTTCTTTCTTTATTCTCTCTCTCTGGTCTTTTTGTTTTGTGTTAGAATCTCAATGCTACGTTAGATTGTGCATATGTTATTCCCTGTTCTATTTTGGCAAGGGTTTTTTTTTTTTTTCTCTTTTATTCGTCTGTCGGGGTCGTTTTGTTAAAGGAGAGAAGATGGGTGTTCGTTTGTAACATGAACTGGATGTAGCACAGTGATATTTGAAATAAAATTTTTATTACTATTGCTAGTATTGTTATGACTATAGCAACAAAAATGATAATGATGTAATATTAATAGTGGAAATGTTAAAAATTGTGATTCTGACGATAATGACAGTGATGTTTTGAGTAAAATTGTGTGTGTGTGTGTGTGTGTGTGTGTGCATAACACCTATTTTGACGAAGTTGGTTTTTTTATTTACTATTGCTAAATATTGTTATCACTATAGCAGCAAAAATGACAATGATGTAATATTAGTAGTGCAAATATTAAAAATTGTGATTATGACGATAATGATAGTGATGTTTAGAGTAAAATTGTGTGTGTGTGTGTGTGTGTGTGTGTGCATAACGCTTATTTTGGCGGAAGGTGGTTTTTTTTTTATTTACTATTGCTAATATTGTTATAACTATAGCAACAACAATAATGATGTAATATTAATAGTGAAAATATTAAAAATTGTGATTTTGATGATAAGAATAGCAATCATTAGAGTAAAAATAATTTCAGCAACTCAACAAAAAGTTACACCACGGAACACTACACAAAATATGAAGAGGTAATACGAGAAAAAAGAATGATTGTCCTTGCTTGTACTTGAGTGTTCTTGAACTTTAACAAGACGTCTACTTATGAAAAGGTCTTATTTTTGTTCCATCCATGTAATGATGTAGTCTTACTTGATAATATTTATTCTACTTAAAAAAAACGTGTGCTAATCTGATTGGGTGATTTAAGAAATTTTATAACACGACAAATTCTAGAATTGGTTTCGTTCGAAATATCTTGATAACAGAAACTACCTAAAATATAGTTAGTAACATTATTACTTTGGTGATTATTAGTAGTTTTATTTCTATATTGCTAGTATATTTGATTCTGTTTATCGAGCCAAGGCCTTCCTGTTGGAAGATATAGGAGGAAAGGAAACAAAGTATCCCAAAGTGTCCGAACCCTGATTCTATAAATGAATCCCTTTCTCCTCTTTAAAGACAGAAGCTTATGATAGATCTCGTCGGTTGTTGAATATTTAAGGACCAGGGTGGTGTGCAAGGAACCCAGCTACTTAAACACTTGCGCTTTAAAGGTTTAAGGGTCGGTCATGAATGGCAAGGGCAAGGTACAGTGCCATTGCCCCATCAAGCAGGATAATGCCCTAGAGACTGAACATATATCAATATAATCAGCACCCAAGCCCCCTCTCCGCTCAAGATAGGACCAAGGATGGCCAGGTAATGGCTGCTGATCAACTGATAACTCTGCAGATAGACGTATAGGCTCCCCAAACCCCCCACCCTTAGCTCTCAAGGATGGTGAGGTTGCAGCGACCAAAGAAACTAAAGAGTTTGAGCGGGACTAAAGCCCCAGTCCGGCATTAACCAGTCGAAGACGTTACCGCATCTGACGCCACCCCACCTTAAGGAAAAAGACAATTTTCCTACAACTTTTTCACAATAAGCTTAGCATTATAGTTTTAAGTATGTATTTTTTGGTGAAGTTGCTGCCCTTCACCACCTATCCCCTAGGGGTTAGTGCCATCGTTAGGATTTCACGTTGTACTGTACATTGTAGCCATCATTCTTACCCACATCAACTTTTCCGCAATCTACCTTATCTCATTCTTCTTGCTGTCTAGGAGTTTCCTCAAGTGTCTTCTCTGGCTCAAATTTATAATTCTGTATTTACTACCCAAGTTGCAACCCACCATGGTTGACTCACTATCGGGTACATAATTCACTGCGTAAGTTAAAGAGTTGCTAAGGCATTTAACGGGAAATATTTAAACCATTTGTGTGAGAGAGAGCCTTACCTTATTGCCTTATTCTATGTTTGGGTTCCCCCAGGTCCCTCAGTGTGAGGCACCTCGTATATCCACCAGAGAGAGAGAGAGAGAGAGAAAGAGAGAGAGAGAGAGAGAGAGAGAGAGAGGATGTGGAAAAGTATGTAGATGCAAGACTGGTTATACAGAAAACTCTTTGCGAGATTTATGCCTATAAAAAAAAACCAGAGAAAACTCTAAACTAGATTCCTACTTTAGTTAAGGCTGGGCGTATCCTGTTTAGTGGTTCACTGCATAGAGGAGAAGTGTTTTAAGTGACTTTACCTCGAAGAAGATTATGGTATTATCGCTGTTACTGTTGTTGTTTATGTTGCCAGCGGTAATGTCTGCAGTAGCAGTACAGCACCTTTACTAGTTTAGTAACGGTAATATCCTGTTTCATATCTCTAGTTGCTATATGGCCTTGGGTTCAATGCCTAACAGTTTTACTTTTACTTTGGAACTTAAGTTTCCACGGGAAGTAATATTGCAAAATTTTGTAGAAAAAAAAAACACGTTGTTGAAAGGGTAGGGAATTTTTATGTCTGTGTCGTCTGGTACCACCAACGTCCTTGTCTGGAAATGAAATACGGATATGGGGGGAAAAAGTACAATAGGAAACGCGAAAGGAAAAAATGAAGGTTAAAGAAAAGTAGATTTCAACAGATGGGAGATGGGACTGACTGAATGATAATCGATGGTAAGAAGAGAGGGACTAAAACTGACGATTAGAAGAGATAAAGTAGAGGCTTGGTGAAGAGGAGACTGGAGTAGGAGGAGGAGGAGGAGAAGAATGCAATGGTCAGGAGACGACCTTTCGAAAGACCATCTGGGAGATGGAGAGGGGAAAAAAGAAGAGAAAGACGAAACCGTTAATGGTACTCTTCTTGTCTCATTCATTTTCCCTCTCCAATCCCCACTCTCTTCTTCCTCACCCCTATACCTTTCACTTTCTCCTCTTGAGCCTCATCCACTTCCCCACCTATCCCTCAATCTCGTATTTCGTTTCCAGGTACCGAGTTTCACACCTCCCCAAAAGAAGAAATTACACGCCGTCATGTCTTTTAAAAGTTGCTTTTCAGGTATGTCTTTATGCGAAAAGAATCGTTACTTAATCAATCTACTCACATAGGTCGCATTTTTCCGATTTTGAATTTGCACTCACGCCAATAATCAATGATAGAATGATGGTCTTTGTGATCCAATCGTATCATTAAAGAACTAAAGAGCATTTTACATTGTTGACACCGTCCCTACTTCTTACGACACTCAAAGCAATTTCCTTAGTCAGAGTAGGTCTCTCTCTCTCTCTCTCTCTCTCTCTCTCTCTCTCTCTCACATTGTCCGCATGAGCTGTGTAGCGATGTGGCCTCCCCCCCCCCCACAATACTCGTCTGTTGAAGGTGCAGCTAGACAATTTTGGAACGTGGCTTACGGGTACAGCACTAAACTCGCGTTCAGTAGGTATTACATCACGTACGGGATTACTATCCAGCAGTCCACCTGGCTTATGAGTACCGGTATTATATTGGGGTCAATGAAAAATGTTGTGTGGCTAGCAACCTCATCCTTAAAAGCTTTGTTCGCCCTATATAATGTTTTCTTCTTTACTGGGCATTAAGGTGTATGTGGATGAAAACTATAGCACACATATGGTTTATATATATATATATAGTATATATATATGTGTGTGTGTGTGTGTGTGTATACATATACATAGATATATATGTGTATATATATATACATATGTATAGATATATATGTGTGTATGTATATATGTGTATAATATACATATATATATATATATATATGTGTGTGTGTGTGTGTGTATATATATATATATATATACAGTATATATACATATACAAATATATATACATATACATATATATACATACATATATATATATATATATATATATACAAACACATATGATAGTTTATAGTACTGGGGCCGGATGTATTACTGCATGTATCACGAAATATTTGTTTTTTAATTAAAATCATAGATCAACTCGAATAACCTTTCTTCATTCTGTTTTAATGTGAAAGTCATTAGAACCAATATCCCTTGGTCTGATAATACAAGAAGAAGAAGAAGAAGAAGAAGGATAAAGAACAGAGCATGAGACAGCAGTGTGGAAAAGTCCCGGAAAATTAGAGGGTTGGAAAAAATAGATAATTAACTTGCCGAGCAAAAATATATAATTTATATATTGGTGCTCATTTCATGAAATCAGGTCCTTCTAACTTTCATGATTTCTGAATCTATTTCATGTATCCTTCTGGATGTTTTTTATTAGAACTTTTAACTAAAGATATATTACTTAGTTTCTAACTTCTATCAAGAACAAAACATCACAAATAGATAAATCAGATATTCACTACTGTTGAGATGGACCTAAACGATAGACAAACAAGTAGGTAATAATTCTATAAAGATCTATTGACATTGAAGGAAAAATATCTGGGAAACTGAAGAGAGCATTAAAGTAGTCTCTTGCTTGAGGGAACACTCGGGCACACTGTTCTAACATATGTCTTCCTCTTGTTTTGTTAAAGTTTTTATAGTTTATATAGGAAATATTTATTTTAATGTTACTTTTCTTTAAATATTTTATTTTTGCTTGTTTCCTTTCCTCACTGGGCTATTTTCTCTGTTGGAGCCCCTGGGCTTATGGCATCCTGTTTCTCCAACTAGGGTGGTAGCTGCAAGTAATAAGGATAATAATGATAATAATATGCTGTCGAATTTATAGCACCCGTTAGCGATTACTGTTTCTCTCTCTCTCTCTCTCTCTCTCTCTCTCTCTCTCTCTCTCTTAGATGCCAAAATTTTCACGAGAAAACATCAATAGCAACTATTATAATGATAATGATATTATTATTATTATTATTATTTTTTTTTTTTTGTTCTTTTTTTTTCTTGCTAAGCTATAACCCTAGTTGGAAAAGCAGGATGTTATAAGCCCAAGGGCTGCAAGAGGGAAAAATAGCCCAGTGATTAAAGGAAATGAGGAAAACCTACAAGGGAAGTTTAAGAACAATAATAACATTAAAGTAAATTATATAAACTATAAAAACTTGAAGATAACAAGAGGAAGAGAAAGAAGATATAATAGTGTGCTTGAGTGTACCCTCAAGCAAGAGCTCTTGTACTTGCATTTGCCAAGTTTCAGGTAATTCACATTGGTGGAATAGATAGCTGCAATAAAAAGTTAGACAAGATTAAAACCGTTTGATATATTTGGCTTTTAATATACATTTTCCCTTTCCTAATCTTGAATGTTTCTGAACTTGGACTCTTGAACCGTGGATCTGGTAATGCCCATTTTTATAATTGCAGTCTCGCCAAATATCGATTGTCATGCAAAATTCCAATATGGTGCAATAGATATTAAAACTATTTAAATGCTGTAATTAACGTAGTTTATCTTTCGAATAAGATGCATTAGAATACCAAAAATATTTGATAATACTGGTTTCCGTAATACAGTCTCGCATCGCAGTTAAATAATATTTTATCCGCTCCCCCCCCCCCTTTTTTTTTTTTTTTTTTTTTGCTCCAGAGCCTTATTAATGCCTTTTTTACTTTTTGCATTTTTCAAGTGGAATTTTCAGAAGCATTTGAAATTCAAGTGAATGATGCTTTTGTGCTCGTCGGCCTTCATTATTATATAAAATCATAGCTGTAAAGTCACGCCAAATGAATAGAACCATTTGTATAGCGACTGACATATTCTGCTTCATGTATACCGAGGTCAGTGCGAGAAAGAATACGGAGCCTTGTTCGATTACGAAGCGTCGTCTCTCTTGTTTACAAAACGAACAGAATAGCAGAGACCATCCTTGGGAGATGAGTGGTGTTCCTGTGTTAAGCAGGCTTTACATGGTCGAACCTGCTTGTCAAACGGTTCGAAGAGGTGGATTAACCCACAAATGCTTAACGTTTGTGGACAATTAAGCTTGTCGAACCCGGCTGTCGGACCTGCTTGTCAAACCGTCAGAATAGGTGGAGTCGGCCCCAAATACACAAGGTTTGTGGACAATTAAGCCTGTCGAACCCGGCTGTCGAACTTGCTGGTCAAACGGTTCGAAGAGGTGGAGTCAGCCCTAAATACATAAGGTTTGTGAACAATTAGGACCTACCCACGAAAGTATGGCGAGAAC
>NC_090737.1:14548268-14553268 GCF_036898095.1 Palaemon carinicauda
ATTACTTTCACTTATATTCCCATTCATGCTTGAATTCGCTCTAAACTTGGTCTTCTTGTAATTACTTTCATAAATATACTAATTTTAAACATTTCCTTTCAATCCGTAACAGGACTTATTACATACTCAATTCGTGACGCATTTTCCTAAATCATAATATTTCTTCTGACTTCTCATAATACTCCATCTATAAAATCAACCCATTGTTATTAGTCTTGGGTAGTGCCATAAGCCTATGTACCGTGGTCTTCCACTGTCTTGGGTTTAGAGTTCTCTTGCTTGAGGGTACACTCGGGCAAACTATTCTATCTTATTTCTCCTCCTCTTGTTTTGTTAACATTTTTTATAGTTTATATAGGAAATATTTATTTCAATGTTGGTACTGTTCTTAAAATATTTTATTTTTCCTTGTTTCCTTTCCTCACTGGGCTTATTTCTCTGTTGGGGCCCCTGGGCTTATAGCATCCTGCTTTTTCAACTTAGCAAGTAATAATAATAATAATAATATAAGTTCATCAAACAGCTTTGGAGAGAGAATTTATTTTTGTCTCTGTCTCGTCATTCATTCTACTCACTCATCAATAGAGTTCCATACTACAATTTCCCAGAACCTTTCACGTGGTTCACTATCGTTTCTGCCATAATTGTTATTTCTTTAGCTCCACGTATGCAAAATTTTCTAACATTTAATTGAAAATTCTCACATCACTTGAAACAAAATGTTATTTTTTTCAGGTCCATATATGCAAAATTCTCTAACATTTAATTGAAAATTCTCACACCACTTGAAAAAAAAATTATTTTTTTAGGTCTATATATGCAAAATTTTTCTAACATTTGATTGAAAATTCTCACACCACTTGAAACAAAATGTTATTTTTTTTTAGGTCCATTTATGCAAAATTTTCTAACTTAATTGAAAATTCTCACACCACTTGAAACAAAAATATTTATTTTTTTAGGTCCATATATGCAAAATTTTCTAACATTTAATTGAAAATTCTCGCACCACTTCAAACAAAATTTAATTGTTTTAGGTCCATATATGCAAACATTTTTAACATTTAATCGAAAATTCTCGCACCACTTAAAAAAAACCTTGAATGATGTACTTGCTACCTTCTTGTTTCCACACTCTCGTCATACTTTCACGTTCATACTAATTATTATCAAGCCTATAATCTTTATTGTCGTCTTTGATATGTTTAACATTAAACAAAGGTATAAAATAATATATTTGAACCCTTTTAGTACATACATATAAAGATTATGAACAGTAAACCCCTTCAGATATCCAATCAACAATTTTGAGAGATTTTTTTAAATAATGGTAAAGTATTTGGGTGTTTAAAGATTTTATTATAAATTAAGATAAATATCCATTTCATGCAGTTTATAGTCATGATAACGAGTGAATGAAATGAAGTTACTGGTGAATAATGTATGTGACAACAGCATTCTGTTGTTTGGAGTGAGGAGTGCTCTCTATAATTTTTCAACCAGGAGTATGACTCGGTAATGAGACAGTGAAAAATGGACATGAACGCATTCGGTTTAATTGAACGAAATTAATTGATCTTTGATAATGAAAAAATTTTCTTGAATACTATAGAACTACTTTTTAGTAGCTTGGGGAATTTTTATATATAACGATTACCGAGGTAATTATACTATGATAAATTAGTTTTAGTTTTCATAATGGATATATTTTCTTTATATTTGTGATATAAATTTCATTCGGCTATTTGGCTATAGCAAGCAGCTCATCTATGAGAAGGACACTCGAAAATCAAACTTCCTCTTTATTTTTTATTTTTATCATAATTTATGTATGAAAGAGCTATTTTAATGTTACTGTTTTTTTTTTTTTTTTTTTATATTTTTAGTTGTTCCTTACATCACTTGTTTATTCATTTCCTTATTTCCTTTCCTCACTGGGCTATTTTTACCCTGTTGGAGCCCTTTACGTTATAGCATCTTGCTTTTTCCATTTAGGGTGAGAGCTTAGCTAGTAACAATAACAACAACAACAAGAGCAACGACAACAAAACCACCACCACTGCCAACAACAAACAAACAACAACAACAACAACAATAATAATAATGATAATATTGTAACAGAAAGATATACATGCAGCAGAATTCTTCCTTCCTAATGACTCTTAATAATCTCCTTTGTTGTTATTTAGGGATTATTCTTTGTGAGCTTCCTTTTACCATCGACATCACAACATAATGCCTCATCTACCATCATAGCCGGTGCATTCTTTGATTTTGATTTCCACATTATTTTCATATCATCAGCTGTGGAGAGAGAGAGAGAGAGAGAGAGAGAGAGAGAGAGAGAGAGAGAGAGAGAGAGAGAGAGAAGGTAAGTGCCTTTGAGGAAAATTTATTTCCAGAATATAAGAGAAATTTTGTACTAATGTTGAATTTAAGAGAGAGAGAGAGAGAGAGAGAGAGAGAGAGAGAGAGAGAGAGAGAGGAGAGAGAGAGAGAGAGAGAGAGAGGAGAGGAGAGAGAGAGTACATGAAATCTCAGAAATTGGAAAATTAATGTTTTTTTTATTTCTTTTATTGAGTTATCACCATATTTATAATAATTGTTCCTCAAGAAAATATAAATGTTGCTTTCGCTTCTTGGCGAATCGGTAGTGCGTGGCACTTGTTATGAATAAAAGATGTTTGCTGAGACTCTTTAAGATACACTGTCGTCATCTATTCTGGAATAGACAAGTAAAAGATCACCATATTTAGATATTTTCTCTCTCATGTTCCGTATATATGCATGTGTGTGTTTGTGTATATATACATTTATATATATATATATATATATATATATATATATATATATATATATATATATATGTGTGTGTGTGTGGTGTGTGTGTGTGTTTATACATAAATATATATATATGTATTTATACATATATATATATATATATATATATATATATATATATATATATATATACATATATTTATATATATATATATATATATATATATATATATATATATATAGTACATATATATAATATATATATATATATATATATATATATATATATATATATATATATATATATATATTTATACATATTTCTATATATATGTGTATATATATATATATATATATATATATATATATATATATATATTTATACATATTTATCTATATATATGTATATATATATATATATATATATATATATGTATATATATATATTTATACATATTTCTATATATATATGTATATATATACATACACAGTATATATATTACATATACAGTGTAATATATATATATATATATATATATATATATATATATATATATATATATATATATATATATCTCCTTTCTGAGTGGGGATATCTTAATATGGTGAAAGGGTTTGTGCTTTGCCATGATCAGTAAAGCTGGACTAGTCAGGCCACCCACACTGTGAGCGATCACACGAAAATTTCCCACCATCACCACTCACCAATTCGCACTGGCCCCGCGTAGTGATGAAAACTGGCCAAAACCCCGGATATGAAGGGACGTATCTGAGGCCTTTGTCCTGCATTGGACTAGAAACGGCTGCTTTTGCGGTTTTTGTATATATTATTATTATTATTATTATTATTATTATTTTACTAGCCAAGCTACAACCCTAGTTGGAAAAGCAAAATGCTATAAGCCCAAGGGCTTCGATAGAGAAAAATAGCCCAGTGAGGAAAGGAAATAAGGAAATAGATAAGTGATGAGAACAAATTAACAATGAATCATTCTAAAAAACAGTAACGACGTCAAAAACAGATATGTCATATTTAAACTATAAAAAGACTCATGTCTGCCTGGTCAACATGAAAACATTTGCTCTAACTTTGAACTTTTGTAGTGTTACTGATTCAACTACCCGATTAGAAAGATCATTCCAAAACTTGGTAACAGCCGGAATAAAACTTCTAGAAAACTGTGTAGTATCGAGCCTCATGATGGAGAAGGCCTGGCTATTAGAATTAACTGCCTGCCTAGTATTACGAACAGGATAGAATTGTCCAGGGAGATCTGAATGTAAAGGATGGTCAGAGTTATGAAAAATCTTATGCAATATGCATAATGAACTAATTGAACGACGGTGCCAAAGATTAATATAAAGATCAGGGACAAGAAATTTAATAGACCGTAAGTTTCTGTCCAACAAATCAAGATGAGAATCAGCAGCTGAACACCAGACTGGAGAACAATACACAAAACAAGGTATATATATATATATATATATATATATATATATATATATATATATATATATATATATATATATATATATATGTATGTATTTATATATTTATATATATGTATATTTATATGCACAGAATATATACATATATATGTGTATATATATTATATATGTATATATGTGCATATATATATATATTATATATATATATATATATATATATATATATATATATATATATATATATGCATACATACGTACATATATATACATATATATATATATATATATATATATATATATATATACTGTATATATATATATATATATATATATATGCACACTCACATATATACACACAAACACACACACATGTGTATATATATATACATATATAAATATCATAGTCTTAATATCAGACCACAATAAGTTAACAATACTGTACTTTTCTTATTGTACCAATATATGGCAATCTTGAAAGTCACAGGCATTAGATGTCGGAAGAAGAACTTGGCTCGTCATGGCCTTGGGAAGTAGTTCAAAGGAACGATTTGTCCTTAGTAAGGTTGCAATGTGATCTGCAATTTTGCCTGTGGCCGGAGGCAGATTACCTTGGAGTTTTATCGAGAGAGAGAGAGAGAGAGAGAGAGAGAGAGAGAGAGAGAGAGAGAGAGAGAGAGAGAGAGAGAGAGAGTAAGGAAACTGAAATGGCAAAGAGAATAATTGAAAATATATTTGAAAGACCAGGAAGAGAAATGTAAAAGAGAAAGAGA
>NC_090737.1:14573268-14595768 GCF_036898095.1 Palaemon carinicauda
AAACATTAACAACATTAAAACAGATAATTTATATATAACTATAAAAATACTTATGTCAGCCTGTTCAACATAAAAAAACATTTGCTGCAACTTTGAACTTTTGAAGTTCTACTGATTCAACTACACGATTAGGGAAGATCATTCCACAACTTGGTCAAAGGGTTATTGTTTGGTGATAATCCATTCGAAGCTGTGATTTCTTACATGGCTTAAGAAGTGAATGGTTTGGCTAGGCCAAGGCACTTTCCAACAGTCACGATCATGTAAAATTAATTATTGCTTTGTAATGGCTCACTCACGTCTGGTGCTATAAGGGAGTAAGTCACGCATTATGATATCATCCTCACAAGGTAAGATAAAGGAACAAAAACTGCCAATGCCTTTCAGTTATGTTAAGGATAATGTTATTTTTTATATTAAATTTAGCCATCTGCTTTATAGCGTACGCTCGGGCACGCTGTTCTATCTGGTTTCTCTTCCTCTTGTTTTGTTAAAGTATTTATAGTTTATATAGGAATTTTTTATTTTAATGTTGTTACTCTCCTTAAAATATTTAATTTTTCTTTGCTACCTTTCCTCACTGGGCTATTTTCCCTTTTGGGGCCACTGGGCTTATAGCATTCTGCTTTTCCAATTAGGGTTGTAGCTTAGCAATTAATAATGATAATAATAATAATAATAATAATAGTAATAATAATAATAATAATGATAATAATAATACTCTCGATCTATGAAATGGTAATGCCATTTTTTATCTCTTGCTCTCTCCCACACTAATAATAGAAAAACCTGCTTAAGCTTGCCATCGCATGTATTAGATTGTTTAAAAGTTCTTGTATATAAGCTCTTTTTCTGTTGATTAAAGGTTACTTGCATTCGCTTCGCCTCTCCGTTAACTTTTCCTAGTTTATTTTCCTCACTGGGTTATTTTCCCTCTTGGGGCCCCCTGGGCTTATAGCATCCTGCTTCTCCAACTAGGGTTGCAAAATGATAACTTCAAATTCTTTCGTCTGTGTTTATTATTTGACTTGTGGGGTTGTATCAGTTTCACTGTGTACAATCGCTATTTCTTGTGTAGGTCAACAAGGTTGCCAGGTTTTCTAAATGAGAAAAGGCCAACTTCTAATCAACTACAGCTTTAAAAGGCCAACCCAACCCATTAGTAGAAAAAAGGCCAAAATGTAGCATTTAAGTCCAACCTTTTTTTATATTAATAGAGACCAACCCATTTCAAAAAAGCCAGATTTGATGTTGTATGGTATGAAAAAGGCCAAATTAGACTTTTTGGTCTGGAAAAAAGGCCAATCTGGCAATCCTGGTCAGGGTTGCCAGGCATTTTAAGTGAGAAAAGGCCAACTTCTAGTCAACAGAAGCTTTAAAAGGCCAACCCTTTAGTAAAGTATATCCAAAAATATAACATTTAAGGCCAAACTTTCTTTTTATGATATTGCTAACGGCTAACCAATTTAATAAAAGGTCAAATTTGAAGTGTTTGGCCTAAAAGGCCAACCTGGCAACCCTGATATTCCTGGTGTAGGACTTTGTGCACTGTTGAACGGAGTAGCGCCAAGTCCGGATAAACTTTGTAGGGGATCGATCAAAGGTTTGTCTTACAAGATCGATGTTACATTATATGTTCTTAGTCGTTCACTCTTCCCTTTATCCAGCACTGTCTCTGCATCCATAGATAGCATGTGCATTGCACAAATTGAGATATGTCAGTGTATCTCTTCCATACTTTGTTCTGTAGATTCTCTAAGTCTGCGTATCCAGTTTTTACAAGAAACCATGACAGACTGTGCCGTTTTTTTTTTT
The DNA here is from genome assembly GCF_036898095.1 of Palaemon carinicauda. Taxonomy (NCBI): domain Eukaryota; kingdom Metazoa; phylum Arthropoda; class Malacostraca; order Decapoda; family Palaemonidae; genus Palaemon; species Palaemon carinicauda. The sequence continues at coordinate 14,575,084 of NC_090737.1, forward strand.
TTAGCTTTAGCCATTTTCTAGGGGTTCATTTAACAATATATGTATATATATATATATATATATATATATATATATATATATATATATATATATCGTCAGTGGTTTATATATGTATGTATCTATTAATCTATCTATATATCTATCTATCTATCTATCTATATATATATATATATATATATATATATATATATATATATATATATATATATATATATATATATATATATAACTTTGAAACATCTATAATGACTTCTTACCGTCTCGACATCATGGCATGAAGAGGTTTTCCTTCAAATATCCCTCTTAGAAGTGACGAGCGTATCTTAAAACTATGTGGAAATGGAAGCAATATAAGATCATTACTTATTCTCATTGGCTAAATGGTGCAGCATTACTCATGTTTGCTGATTCAATGGTTCTTGCCTAGCCTTCCGCCCAGTCTCTGCCTATGTATTATTATTATTATTATTATTATTATTATTATTATTATTATTATTATTATTATTATTATTATTAATTACTAAGCTACAACCCTATAGTCCATTTCTTTTAGCGAGTCATATTTGCACCGACTCGCAACGGTGCCCTTTTAGCTCGGAAAAGTTTCTTGGTCACTGATTGGTTAGAATTATCTTGTCCAACCAATCAGCGATCAGGAAACTTTTTCTAGCTAAAAGGGCACCGCTGCGAGTCGGTGCAAATATGACTCGCTAAAAGAAATGGACTATAGTTGGAAAAGCAGAATGCTACAAGCCCAGATCTCCAACAGGGAAAATAGACCAGTGAGGGAAGCAAACAAGGAAAAATAAATTATTTTAAGAACAGTAACATTGAAATAAATATCTCCTATATAAACTAGGAAAACTGGAAAAAGCTGGAAAAAAAACTAGAATAGAAGGAGAAATAAAAATGTGTAGGGAGCCAACAATCATCATCGGGAAAGGGGAAAAAGACCCCATTGATGAACTGTCCGTGGGTAAAATACTTGAATGATATAGCCAAATTGGATCTACGTTGTAAGGCCTGTGGTCCGATGCCAACCTGCCCTACTTCTTATTACAGTTGTGAAATCTAATAATGTTATGAAGCCAGAAATTTCACCAAGTGAAACACCTTCGTGTATACAACCACACAGCATCAATCTTCAAACATCATTACTGCAGGAATTGTCATTTAGTCTGTATAGGCTAAGTTGTTACGTGACTAATACATAGTCTTATGTTAGGGGTAAACTGGTAGGACACTTTTCCTGTCCCCAGGGTGGACTAACGTCCTGGTGGTGACCCAGTTATATTATTATTATTATTATTATTATTATTATTATTATTATTATTATTATTATTATTATTATTATCAAGCTACACCCTTGTTGGAAAAGCAAGATGCTATAAGCCCAAGGGCTCCAACAGGAAAAATGGCCCTATGAGGAAAGGAAATAAAAAATAATTAAACGATATAAGACGTAATGAACAATTGAAATAAGATATTCTGAAAAAAAACATTAACAATATTAACACAGATACTTTATATAAACTATGGAAAGACTCATGTCAGCCAGTTCAACATAAAAACATTTGCTGCATGTTTGAATTTTTGAAGTTTTACTGATTCAACTACTTGATTAGGAAGATCATTTCACAACTTTGTCACAGCTAGAATAAAACTTCTAGAGTACTGTGTAGTATGGAGATAAAATAGAAACAAGAAGTATTTTGGTTTAACAAAGCAGTGGTGTTGAATCGTTTATCTCCAAGTTTAGGTAAAACGTAATTTACTGGCCATTGAAAGTTAATGAAATGCTTTAAGGAATCAGCATCGCGTTCGAATTCTGATGGCTTACTTTACATATCCTAATCGTGATTTTTTTTTTTTTCAAGTGTTGTGTGTCTCCGGTATCTAGTTTTGCCTGTTTACGACCATATCTAAATCGAGGAATTGAGGCTTTTCTCTGTACAAATGTCTCTCTAATTTCAGTAGATTTTGCAGTCATAATCTATCCTTTTGAGTATTTGAGTTTTATTTTTTCCTTTTGGTCTACAACTTTTCCCAGCTTCGAGTGTAAATATATATATATATATATATATATATATATATATATATATATATATATATATATATATATATATATATATATATATATATAAGCCATATATTTTTGATACAGTAATTTCTGGATTCTCTCAACTACCTCGGGATCAGAGCCCCAGGCGAAATCACACAAAGACAGTAGCTTCTGACCGGACGAGAGTCGAACCCTGGTCCAGGAAACTTGTATGAACAGTGACATACCACTTGCTCACGAAGAAAGATGTGTGTGTGTGCATGCGCATGCGTCTGTCTGTTTGTATGTCTGTGTCCTTTGTAGCCTACGTAATTATTTGTGTAAAATATCCACTCATTAAACACCATGTTTCTCCAGAATCTTCTGCCTTTCAGCGAGAAAAACTTATACATCCTAACTCGAACCTTAAGATTTTGCGAATTTCATTAGTACACACAAAAGCCTCGAAAGGTTATCGACCCCTCAGGAATCGATTTCGTGGGATCTGGAGAGAGAGAGAAAAAAAAACTCGAAGGAGACATGTGAGGCTTCCTTGTCAATAACTGGGGGATGCTCTCTCTCTCTCTCTCTCTCTCTCTCTCTCTCTCTCTCTCTCTGCCTGTTTGCCGTTAGGAATACGATAATCGTTTCGTTGACTTTCGATTTGTAAAACGAGCTTTGATTTAAAAAAAAAAAGAAGAAAAAGAAAAAACTTACAGCTCCCCTTATCCTGACCCAAACTCCTGTATATGTAGGGTAGGCTGTTCTATAGGTAACCGTAAAAGGTCATTTTCGACGGTTGATAACAGGGAAATAAAGCAGCTGGACAGTCAGGACCCCGGATGTTAGGCAACCGCCCCCGCTACAGTGAACTCCCAACCCCGCTATATCCAATGGGCGACCTTCCACTACGACGTGACGTCACAGCCTGATTGTTTATGGAAAGACTTCCTCCTATAATCCTATTCCTTCATAAAAAACGAAACACATGTAGATTAACGGGTCCCCTGGAGAAGCAGATGGTCACTTTTACTCAATTGTCTACAAATTGCTTCATAGCGGCGTTTATGATTTCATTAAACGGTTACATGAAAGTTAAGACGAATTAGTCTCGTTTCTTAACTGGCAAAGAACAGGAGTTTTCTAGGACGTGTGTACTTCGAGCATGTGCGTACGTACGTTCGTTCGTCGTTGCGTGATTACCTTCGCGTGTGTACTTGATACCAGGAAAAGAGATATCACGTTTGTTTAGTGTCTGATTTTCTTTCGTTGTTGCCAAGTGTTGATCAAAGTCACGATGAGTTCACTGTATTTATTGATCAGGAAAACTTCTCTCTCTCTCTCTCTCTCTCTCTCTCTCTCTCTCTCTCTCTCTCTCTCTCCTCTCTCTCTCTCTCTCTCTCTCTCTGTTGTTTAGTAAGAGATGATAATTGCTTAGGTATTACAAAGATTAACCGGTCTTCGATTCTGTAGGAATAAAAGTAATATATATATATATATATATTATATATATATATATATATATATATATATATATATATTTTAAGGTATTTTTAACCGGTATAGAAAAGAATAAAATAATTTTATCTTCAAGGAGCTAATCTTTTATCTTTTTATAGTTACTGTTCCTTAAGAGAAATAAAAAAGTCAATCTATCTTTTTATAGTTACTGCTCCTCAAGAGATAAATAAAAAAAATCAATCGTTAATTTTTTTACAGTTACTGATAGTGAAGGGATAAATAAAAAAAAAAATAGTTTGGTAGAAAACAAGTTATGTCCAACTCAGTCGTGACCTTTCTAAGAACTCAAGTACTTCATTGTTGTTGTTGTAAGATACGATACTTTGATTAACTCCGTCGTAAAGCGATCTTTAATAAATGTGTAAGGAAGTTTTCTTTTTTTTTATAGACCAGATGCAATTAAACTCCTTGGTTTATTCATGGTTCGACAGTTGAAAGATGAATCATGTACGGACCTTCATATTTTATTATATAATAAGGGGGATTCCAGAATTAAACAAGGCATAATTCACTGCCACAATTTCCTTTTAATTGCTAAATCAAGGCATTTCGCTTTCAGCAACCACCCCTCCCCCCTCTTCCAGTCCTTTAAGAAGCATTGCGCAACTCTCCTCTCTTGCTTGCACTCTTTCACTTCCTGGATATCAAGCCATCCCTAGCTCCCCTAATTCTGATTCCTCTAAGAGTGTCTTCATTTTCCTCTTATGCTTCTTACATACCCATCTCACCAGCCTTGCTTCCCCCTTTCTCTCTCTACAAACGCAAACCACCTCAAAACATTCTAATTGTACATACCTCATTTACCCCTACCACGGCTAACTAGAAAGGCGTCAAAACGTTCATGAAGAAAAATACTCCTATGTAGTATTTGAGCATTATGCTTCTCACATGCCCATCTCACCAGCTTTGCTTCCCCCATTCTCTCTACAAACGCAAACCACCTCAAAACATCCTCATAGCACATATCTCATTAACCCATTCCACAGCTTACTAGAAAGACATAAACACGCACATTAAGAAAAATGCTCCAATGGTGTACTTGACCATTACAATAATTAACGCTTGTGGTTGCGGAGATTTAAGGCCGTGTTTATTTCTGGCTTAAAACAAAATCACAAAACCACTCAAACATTATTACATATTACTCATGGAATAATATTTTCAGAAATTTGCATTTTTTTTTTTCGGTCTTAGGAAGGTCATTTGATAGTTTATCATAGGTTGCCCAATAGGCAATACACATAGTGTGACAATAATGAAATATCTTGTATTAGGAGACAATGGCAGATATGCTCGAATGATTACAATACTATTATTATTATTATTATTATTATTATTATTATTATTATTATTATTACTTGCAAAAGCATGATGCTATAAGCCCAGGGGCTCCAATAGGGAAAGTAGCTCGGTGAGGAAAGGAAACAAAGAAGAATAAAATATTTTAAGAAGACCAACGAGATTAGAATAAATATCTCCTATATAAAGTATAAAAACTTCAACAAAATAAGAGGAAGAGAAATAAGATAGAATAGCGTGCCCGAGTGTACCCTCAAGCAAGAAAACTCTAACCCAAGACAGTGGAAGACCATGGTACAGAGGCTATGTCACTACCTAAGATTAGAGAACAATGTTTTGGTTTTGGAGTGTCTTTATCCTAGAAGAGCTGCTTACCATAGCTAAAGAGTCTCTTCTACCCTTACAAAGAGAAAAGTGGCCACTGAACAATTAAAGTGCATTAAGAAGAATTGTTTGGTAATCTGTGTTGTCAGGTGTATGAGGACAGAAGGGGATGTGTAAGGAATAGGCCAGACTATTCGGTGTATGTGTTAGGCAAAGGGAAAATGAACCGTAACCAGAGAGAAGGATCTAATGTACTACTGGCTGGCCATTCAAAAGATCCCATAACTCTCTAGCGGTAGAATCCCATTATAAAAGGAGCTAAAGGCTATGGTGATGTACTGTCTGAGTACCTCCTTCCTTTTCTATAGGACAAATGGTATGATTGCTTCGTTGTAAAACCTAGAAGCCCTTCATGATAGCAGGGAAATGCTGTAGAATAATGCAAAAGATGCAGATGGTGACGCAGTACTGATGCGCATTTTAAAGGTTTAAAGGTCGCTTATAATTATGATCAGCGCCCAAGCGACCCCCCCCCCCCCCTGCACCCAAGCTAGGACCTACGAGGGGCAGGCAATGGCTGCTGATAACTTAGCAGATAGACATATAGGCTCCTCTAAACCACCTATCCTTACCTTATAAGGACGGTGAGGTTGCAACGATTAAAGGAACTAACGAGTTTAAGCGAGACTACGCTTTTTTGTTTTAATGTGTTTTATGTATCTCCCATACAAACTAATGGCATAAACTCCATCTTGGAATTTTGGTGAAATATTGAACCCCGGTTGTCTGGCATCACGACGAATGCCCTTTAATTAACATGCTGAATATCTTTATCATATTGTTGGTTGGCATGTTAATTTTTTTAATAATAAAAGCTAAAAAAAATAACATACTAGCCAACAATATGATAAAAGGGATTCAGCATTTATTGGCATGATGTGCCTCATGAATAAACATAATAAAATATTAACTTACATTTTATCCTGGAAAATAGTCCGAAGCTTCACTTAGACCATTTGTTGATGAATAACAGCAGCATTAAAAACTTGTCTGCAACGAACAAACCTCATTAACATGTTACGCTCGGGTGAACATACGGCCGTTAAAAGCTACAAAATGCTGCTCCTAAGACTGGGCAGGATCCCTCTAGTGTTACATTAGTACCTCAGATCTTCCACTTCCTTAACAGAGCTTAATTACCATAATATCAAGGTAAGTTCGTGTTTTGCAACGTGAAGAAGAATGGAAGTTTACGAATTTTACAAGAGGAAAAGTAAAATAGAAGTCAAGGGTTCGCGTAAATATTACAGAGATTAATAGGCAGTAATATACCAGGGGTTATAATGTAGTAAAATTGTTGAAATCTTTGCATTTATCTTTTTCATTTATAGCCCACCTGTAAAGCAAATTTTAAAAACGTTATAGTTAGTTCTTGATTTTTATTTTTCTTCTGGCTTCATCTCTTCGGTTTGCCCAAACATTATTAAGCGTTTAAAGGTTTAAAGGAAGCTCATGAATGGCAGGGGCAAGGGACAGTGACATTGCCCTATCGAGTAGGACAATGCCTCAGCGACTGACCATATATACATATGATTAGCGCCCATGCCCCCTCTCCACCCAAGCTAGGACCAAGGAGGGCCTGGCAGTGGCTGCTGATAACCCAGCAGATAGACCTATAGGCTATCCCAAACCCCCCCCCCCCTCCCTATGCTTGGCTCACAAGGATGGTGAGGTTGCAGCGACCAAAGAAAGTAACGAGTTTGAACGGGACTCGAACCCCAGTCTGGCATCATGGACGTTACCATATCGGCCACCACAACCCTAGTTATTAGAGTGACGTTGGTCAGTGTTGAGGGAATAATTAGGAAATGGCAAACCAGACGTGTGCCGGAGGAATGAGGAATTACGTGTGTGTAGCCGCCAGCTGCCAAATTTGACCTTGTAGGAGATGCCGTGTAGAAATAGGGGGTGTGGTGCTACTGCATAACGACCAGCACGGTGAAATGAGGAGTCATTTGAATAATAAAGAAATAAAGGATATCTGCGTGGGAGTCCTCTTGCGGAAACCTATTTTCATTTGTTTGGTGGTGAGATTTCTTTTATGACGGAAGACTTTTTTTAATTTTTAAAATTTTGGTTTTGTTGATAATTTCATAATTTTCTTTTATGACGGCAGACTTCCAAGTGTAAATATTTTGGTTCAGTCAATAAGAACAATTTTTTTTTTTTATGACGGCAGACTTTTATTTTTTTTCTTTTCTTTTTAACGTTGGTTGCGTTCATAATATCACAATTCTCTACTATGACGGCAGACTTTTTTTTTTTTTTTTGCAGACTTTTAAATGTTAAAATTTTGGGTGTGTTCATAACTTCACAATTTTCTATTTATAACGGCAGACTTTTTTTTTTTTTTTAATGGCAAACTTTCAAATGTCAAAATTTTGGTTGTTCACAACTTTTAAATTTTCTTTTATGACGGCTGACTTTTTTTTGGTTTTGTTAATAATTTCTCGAATTTCTTTTGTGACGGCTGACTTATTTTAATTTTGGTTCTGTTAATAATTTCACAATTTTCTTTTCTGACGTCAGACCCTATGAATTGTTCAAATTTTTCTTCTGTTAATAATTTTACAATTATTAGCATTTTCTTTGTTGACACACCAGTGTCTTTCATAATCATAATTTGTATGTTGCCCGGAAATAATTCTTGGGATATTTTCGCAACCATTTCTCGCCAAAACTCAGAATCAGAACTCCACTTCAAAATTTGCTTACTTTGACTAACTACAAACCGAAAAAAAAAATTAACAATTCACGAATCATTGGAGCAACAAAAACTTTCAGATTAATTTTCTATACAAACCAAGAGGTACTTCTCTAATGACAAGAGTTTGTGCTTGATCATATTGCGACCATATATACACCATTGAAGTACTTTTGTTAGGTAGCACTAAATGCTTCTATACAAAAGGGAACATTTGAAGTTGATTTCTAGTCCTTGTTTTAAAGAGCCTTTATACTGCTCTTAGAATGGACAAGGCTATCAGACGCTATATATATATATATATATATATATATATATATATATATATATATATATATATATATATATACATATATATATATATATATATATATATATATATATATATATATTAATGTGTGTATGTATATATATATATATATATATATATATATATATATATATATATATATATTTTAATGTGTGTATGTATATATATTATATATATAAATATATATATATATATACATATATATATGTGTGTGTATATATATATATATATATATATATATATTATACATATATATATATATATATATATATATATATATATATATATATATATATATATATATATATTACACACACACATATATATACACATACCTGATATAGATTTATGTTTTTTATTTTTTTGCTTCAACAAGGGTGGCTCCTGGAAAAAATAACATCACAGGTGCAGTCGTATTTCATTCTTTCCTAAACTGCTGAATCTATCCAACTTATACAAGTCCACTAAGCTTGTCATTCGGCCTCTATAAGCTATAATTGTAAGGATAACTATAACCTGAAGGTTGAGTTTTTAAAAGAGGAACGCTGAAAGAATGAATATGAATACTGCTTAGTTGTCTAGCTAAGTTGAAATGGTAAAATATATTGTTGTGGGTTTATTATATAGGCATGGGAATAATTTAATGAAATGTTTGTGGAGGAAGCTCAAGGTATGTTTATTTAATCTTAAATCCCAATATTCTTCTTCGCGCAAGGGGTTAACTACTGCAATGTAATTGTTAAGTAGCTACTTTCCTCGTGGTAAGGGTAGAAGAGACTCTTTAGCTATGGTAAGCAGCTCTTCTAGGAGTATTAAATTTCAAAATCAACCCTTTGTTCTCTAGTGTTGGGTAGTGCCATAGCTTCTGTACCATGGTCTTCTACTGTCTTCGATTAGAGTGTTTTGCTTGAGGGTGCACTCAAGCACACTATCTCTCTCTCTCTCTCTCTCTCTCTCTCTCTCTCTCTCTCTCTCTCTCTCTCTCTCTCTCTCTCTCGAAGTTGCTATAGTGTATATATGAAAGATCTAATATAACGTTCATGCTGTTCTTGAAATATTTTATTTTGATTGTTCAATACTTCACTTACAATTTATTTATTTCCTTGTAATCTTTCCTCACGGGCCATTTTTCCTTGTTGTATCGTTGTATCCCTTGGGCTTATACCGTCTATCTTTTCCAATTAAAAATTGTAGGTCGACTCGAAATGATAATAATAATATTAATAATAATATATTGATATGTGTTTATGTAGAACGTTGAAATTGTATTGACATGATAAAATCTGTTGAATGCGATTGAAAACTTCGATAAATAAAGTCTTTGGTGAGATCACACAAGCAGAACATTCATTGTTGGTAAGGGGGAGGACCGGAAAAATTGCAAATACTCGTAAATAAGAACTAGGAAGTATTGCATGGGGGAGAAAGCTAACAGTGCATATTCAGAATAACGAGGCTCTGAGAACCAAGTGTAAAATATAACAATTATTTGTCGGATTTATTTATGGAGAATAAGAGAATGGAATTTGTATATACATTGATAATACTTAGTGTAAATGAGGGAAGATAAGAGTTAAAGAATAGGGAAGGGAGGGAAATCAATAGAAGCTCTGTTGAATTTGTATAATAGGAGGAGCATAAAAAACTATTATTATTATTATTATTATTATTATTATTATTATTATTGTTGTTGTTGTTGTTGTTGTTGTTATTAATATTATTATTATTATCTAAGCTTCAACCTTAATTGGAAAATTATTAAGCAAGGGCTCCAAGAGGAAATATAGCCCTGTTAGGAAAGTAAATAAGGAAATAGATAAAATATGCCTGAGTGTACTCTCCAGAAAGAGAACTCTAACCCAAGACATTGGCAAACCATGGTACAGATGCTGTGGCAATGCCTTACACTAGACAACATTGGTTTGATTTTGGAGTGTCCTTCTCTTTGAAGAGCTACATACCAAAGCTAAAGAGTCTCTTCTACCCTTACCAAAGGTAAAGTAGCCACTGGAACATTACAGAGCAGAATTTAACCCCTTGAGTCTTTCTTCGTAGATGTAAAAGACGATGTTTACTGTTTGTTATTATTATTATTATTACTACCAGCTAAGCTACAACCATAGTTGGAAAAGCAGGATGCTATAAGCCCAGAGGCTCCAACAGGGAAAATAGCCCAGTCAGGAAAGGAAAAAAGGAAAATAGAATATTTTAAGAAGAGTAACAACATTAAAATAGATATCTCCTATATAAACTATAAAAACTTTAACAAAACAAGAGGAAGAGAAATAAGATAGAATAGTGTGTTCGAGTGTACCCTCAAGCAAGAGTACTCTAAAAAGTCTCGTCTGTAGTATATCAGATGTAACTACGTTATTACAGATGTGAATGATTCTAAGGTAATGTAATGAGGTCTGTATTGATTAACAAGTGAATTTCTGCATATTTAGTTATGCTTGTAGATATACCAGAGAATGGAATAAAAGAGAGAGGTTAAAACTAGAAAAGCAATTTACCCACTTTTGTTACAAAGTGGAAACAGATATGTGTATGCATATAATTATATACATCTATATAAGTATATCCTTAATATATACAAGTAATATTTTAGATTATATTAATACACGTGAATATAACCATACTTGTGCACAGTTTAGGCTTATAGCATCCTGCTTTTCCAACTAGAGTTGTAGCTTAGCAAGTAATAATAATAATAATAATAATAATAATAATAATAATAATAGTAATAATAATAATAATAAAAATACCCAAGTTTTTTTTACAAAGTGGAAACACACACATATATGGATATGTATATATTTATAAACATCTATACAAGTATATTCTTAATATATACAATTGATATTTTAAATTACATTAATCCACGTGAATATACCAATATTTGTGCACAGTTTGGGCTTATAGCATCCTGCTTTTCCAACTAGGGTTGTAGCTTAGCAAGTAATAATAATAATAATAATAATAATAATAATAATAATAATAATAATAATAATAATAATAATAATAATAATATATTTCACGTGGCAAATCGTCTCCAAGACAATAGTCCCCAGATTCCAATAAAGCAATATTTTCGCCAAACCTTCGCATCATTACGCCAATAGATGGAGAGAGCCCTCGAAGATCTATAGCCTTGTCAACTTTCTTCCGGCATCAGGAGAAATTCCTTGCGAACTTGAGAGCCCGAGAAGAGGGAAGAGACTCTCCAAAAGTGGCTCCCATCTTCATGACCGACATTCGCCAGCTGGTGCCAGCTGGGTAAGAGGATTTGCTCTGGTGTGCGAGATGTGATTTGCGGTGGTGAAGAGGTAGGGAGGAAGAGAAGGAGAGAGAGAAAGGGATAGGTGAGTGTGAGGCAAAGGAATTGGAAGGAAAATGGAGATTGAAATGGAAATGCAGGAAAGAAGAAGAAGAAAAAGAAAAAAAGGAGAGAGAGAGAGAGAGAGAGAGAGAGAGAGAGAGAGAGAGAGAGAGAGAGAGAGAGAGAGAGATGTAATAAGTTTAGCAGTATTAAATGATGGGTACTTAATTAATCCGATCTTGCCTAGATCTCTCTCTCTCTCTCTCTCTCTCTCTCTCTCTCTCTCTCTCTCTCTCTCTCTCTCTCTCTCTCTCTATCTAAAGGGAAGGGAATTTATGCTAAATCAAATTGCATCAAATGAAGCAATTTGGAGATATAAGTTTGATTTCATTACTCGGTATATTCAGTAATATATATATATATATATATATATATATATATATATATATATATATATATATATATATATGTGTGTGTGTGTGTGTGTGTGTGTGTGTATACTGTATGTATATATATATATATATATATATATATATATATATATATATATATATATATATATATATATATATATATACATATATGTATATGAATCAAACTGCATCAAATGAAGCAAGTTGGAGATATAAGCTGGATTTCATTACTTGGTATATTCAGTAGGTGTGTGTGTGTATATATATATATATATATATATATATATATATATATATATATATGTATATATATATATATATATATATATATATATATATATGTGTGTGTGTGTGTGTGTGTGTGTGTGTGTGTAAGTAGTGAACTTTTGTGGTCAAGTTTTTACCAACATACAGTAACCTCAGACTGTCTAGAGATCGATCCTGGGCCTAGGGGAATGAATACGGACCGTCTCGAACGAATTCATTGAGCCTACAGCATGTCGATCTTAGCATTGAAGTACTTACCCATAAGTTACTTGGCTGTGAGGAGTTTAGCTTGGTTAACGAAGGGCATGGGGCTAGCAACCTCACCGAAATGGTTTGATGTGCATCAGGTAGTTAACCAACCTCGGGGGTTGTCCTTTCCAAAGTTCCCGCAGAGGGATAACCCTGTTAATGCACTTCACTCTGTGTGCTGTTGACATCATTTTGGGGTATTTGTAATGTAGACATAACTTTGGGGTCCTTGTGATGTAGACATTACTTTGGGATCTTTGTGATGTAGACATTACTTTGGAGTCTTTGTGCTGTAGACATAACTATTTGGTCTTTGTGATGGAAACATTACTTTGGTGTCTTTGTGCTGTAGACATAACTTTCTGGTCTATGTGCTGTAGACATAACTTTGGGGTCTTTTTGCTGTAGACATAACTTTGTGGTCTTTGTGATGTAAACATTACTTTGGGGGCTTTGTGTTGTAGACATAACTTTGGGGTCTTTGTGATGTAGACATAACTTCTGGGTCTTTGTGACGTAGACATTACTTTGGGGTCTTTGTGCTGTAGACATAACTTTGGGGTCTTTGTGCTCTAGGCGATATTTTGGGGTCTTTGTGCTGTAGATGATACTTTTGGGTCTTTTTGTAGCAGACATTACTTTAGGGTATTTTTGCTGTAGACATTACTTTGGAGTTTTTTGTAACAGACATTAATTTCGGGTCTTTGTGTTGTAGGCATCACTTTTGGGTATTTTTGCTGTAACATTACTTAGGGTTTTTGGACTGTCCACTTTTGGTTAATTTTGCTGTAGACATTACTTTAGGTTTTTGTACTGTAGTCATCAATTTCGGGTCTTTTTGCTGTAGACATTACTATAAAGTCTTTGAGCTTTAGTTATCATTTTAAGGTATTTTTGCTGTAGACATTACTTAAGGGTCTTTGTGCTGTAGGTATCAATAGCTGCAGCCACCCTTTAACCTTATACTTTACTTCTGTTCTAGATATCACTCGTCCCACTTGCTATCCTTCCTCTTATCTTTTACTTCTTGGTGCAATAGCTGGGGTTTCCCTACATTTGCAACATATCGCTGAAGGATATCCTCGGCTGTAGTACCAAGTTATATGACCCGAATCCATAAATCCATAATCCCTTCTAAAGTCCAAGAGTATGAAGTAGGACGGTAGATTAGTGAAAAGGATTTAGTTTGGATGTGCTTAGAGGAAGGTGAAGAGACTCGCGAAGAGCTATAGTCAATTCTTTTTAGTGAGGCAGATTTGCACCGACTCGCAGCGGTGCCCTTTTATCTCGGAAAAGTTTCCTGCTCTCTGATTGGTTAGAATTATCATGTCCAAACAATCAGCGGTCAGGAAACTTTTCCAAGCGAAAAGGGCACCCATGCGAGTCGGTGCAAATCTACCTCACTAAAAAGAATTGACTATAATAACACCCAGGAAGCAAGAGATCCCATGTAATCAATCTTGAATGACGCGTTGCAAATTGAGTGGTCAGTGAGACGCTGGGAGCATTTTTTTTAGGTTCATGGAGCATAATTTTTATGAAGTTTTCTAGATGGCGGTTCAACCTTAATTTATTGATAATAGTATTATTTGTTCTCGTGAGTTAACTCTCAGTAAAGAAAACGCCTTAACAGTTAGAAACACTATATATTACCATATGTATGCCCTTTTCCTTAGGATGGATGGCGCTATAGGGTGTTACCACTCTGGTTTTAATAGGTCCCTGTGGAGTGAAGTTGAAAGCCTCATATCCAATAACAAAGGCATTCATTGGGCATATGTGCGGTGGTGCGTGCGTAACTTTTTTTAAGTCACCCAACCAATCATTGACGTATTTTGGTGTTGCTAAAATTTTCTGATTCCGGAAACAGACGTATTTGGTGACTTCTTAAGCCTACAGCACGTACTGTATATAGCGGTACATATTATTATTATTATTATTATTATTATTATTATTATTATTACCAGCCAAGCCACAAATATAGTTGGAACAGCAGGATGATAGAACCCCAGGGGGCTCCAACATGGAAAATATCCCAGTGAAGACAGGGTAGGGTGTAAGGAAACAGAAACAGAATATTGAGGATGAGCGTACTTCAACCAAGAGAACTCTAACACTAGACAGTGGAGGTCCATGGTACGGAGGCTATGGCACTACCCAAGACGATGGAATAAAGGTTTTATTTTGGAGTGTCCTCTTCTTAGAAGAGGTAGACTCGTCTACCCTTACCAAGTGGAAAATAGCCACTGTACAGTTACAGTACATTAGTTAATAACTTGGGTGAAGAAGTATTGTGTACGAGGAAAAAGGAAGATATTTAAAGAATAGGCCAGACTATTCGGTGTATGCATATGCAAAGGGAAAATGGGCCGTAGCCAGAGAGGGATCCAATGTGGTAGTAGCTGGCCGATTAAATGACCCAAGAACTTTATAGCGGTAGTATGTACCAACCGTGTGTCACACAATTGTACATAATTATTTTGTATATATTATGCTTGTATCTGCGCTCTTCCCTCACACTAAAAAGAACCAGAATAAACATGTTGGCGTGTCGCCTATGTAATATTGTCATTTCTCGAACATGTATTTCCCTGTTGCCTTGAGGTTTTGTATATGAAGGAGAGTGTTCTTTAATAATACAACTCAGTTGATTGCATCCTGCCTTTGAGTTCACAACCCTCTCTCGGCTCGTCACATTGGTGACCCCGGAGTGACCACCAATGTGACGAGCCGAGAGAGGGTTGTGAACTCAAAGGCAGGATGCAATCAACTGAGTTGAATTATTAAAGAACACTCTCCTTCATATACAAAACCTCAAGGCAACAGGAAAATACATGTTCGAGAAATGACAATATTACATAGGCGACACATAGACACGTTTGTTCTGGTTCTTTTTAGTGTGAGGGAAGAGCGCAGATACAAGCATAATATATACAAAATAATTATGTACAATTGTGTGACGCACGGTTGGTACAAGTATCTCGACTAGTTGCTGGCGCCTTGGCCAACATACTACCTATATCCGTAGATTTATTTTGTGTATTTACACTTATGCTGTACGGGTTATGTAATAAATTCCAACATGTTTGTCATAGTCCTTATTCATGTAAAGGTACAGATTAAAGTTACCTTTGTCGGAATTAATGGGTATTACGTAACGTCCCTGTGGAGGGTACTTGCTATTTCGCCACTCCAACAGTTTATGAAATAGACAATATATAAACTAATATTTAGAAGAGTTGATTAGCTAGCACTTGGAATTCATCAAAAAAATATTATGGTGTATATCAGCTTAAGAATGATTAACTATAACAACATAGATTCAAATCAGTATTATTATTATTATTATTATTATTATTATTATTACTACTACTAGATTATTTCTTACTGAAGAATGAAGAAAACAGAGACATGAAGCAACGTAATTTATTCTCTGATCTCTGAACCTTCCTTATTCAGCTAACCTCGTATCAAGTGTCGAACATTGGCGTCAACAGAGACGAAACACATCACTGTATAATTTCCCGTTTGTTTATGGATTACCATTCTATTGTAGCCTACTGGAAGACATTTCATACACAGCTCCTTTTCGCGACTGTTAATCAAGTTACTTTGAGCATAAGACTTCGCTTGAGCATTCTCATTACACACCGTTCTCCCATCTCTTGCTTGCCGATGTACCCTCGACGCCCTAAGGAATATGAAAACAGAACGAAACCCTCTGACACAAGGAGCCAGTGTCACTCATCGCCCATATTGAGAAAATGAGCGAAACTTTACTAGATCTTATCGCCCGTAATCGCGATACAACGATGCCGGAATTAAATTTTGCAGTAATAGATTAGAATTTGATCTTAGGGTTTGATATTCTTAATTTTTTTTCTCTTTTTTTTTCAAGTTCGGCCTATGTTGTGTCCGGTTATTTCACGTTGTCCTTTTTGTTTATTTAGTTATCCGGACTTTTACTTTTTTTTATTTGTCTGTTTAACTTAGCTTTTATATTGTTTTTTTTCCCCGCTAACTGGTCTTTTATCCAGCGTCTTCATTGAGGCTTTTAATCTTAAAATATTGATTTACTGTTTTTAAATATTTTATTTTAATTGTTAATTACTTATCTTGTAGTTTCCTCCTTTCCTTTCCTCACTGGGCTCTTTTCCCTGTTGGAGCCCGTAAGCTTAATAGCATCCTGCTTTTCCAACTAGGGTTGTAGCTTAGCAAGTAATAATAATAATAATAATAATAATAATAATAATAATAATAGTACGTCTTTCTAGTGACCAAACATTATTGTTATTATTTTTATTTTCATTATTATTATTATTATTATTATTATTATTATTATTATTATCATCATCATCATTATTCAAGCATTATTAAATTACTATTGATATTATTATTATTATTAATAACACATTATTATTATTATTATTATTATTATTATTATTATTATTATTATTATTATTGAATAAAAGTTTCCCCAAATGTAAAGTCCAGAATATGTAAAACTGAAAATAGAAAAATCAGACCCAAGTAAAAGAAAAATAAAGAAATAAACTATATCATGAACCTAATAGAAACTGTATAATTGTAACCGAGCGATACAAAAGCTCAGGTTTAAAGGTCGCTCATGAATGGCAGAGGCAAGGGACAGTAACATTGCCCCTAGCAATTAGAACAATGCCCTAGAGACTGACCATATATTTTATGATCAGCGCCCAAGCCTCCTCTCCACCCAAGCTAGGACCAGGGAGGGCTAGGCAGTGGCTGCTGATGACTCAGCAGATAGACCTTATAGGCTCCCGCCAAACCCCCCAACCTTAGCTCACAAGGGTGGTAAGGTTGCAGACACTAATGGCACTAACTCCAGAATCAAACCATTGTTTGCTAGTCTTGGATAGTGTCATAGCCTCTTTATCATGGTCTTCCACTGTCTTGAGGTCGAGTTCTCTTGCTTGAGGGTACACTCAGGCATACTATTCTATCTTATTTCTCTTCCTCTAGTTTTGTTAAAGTTTTTATCGTTATATATGAGATATTTATTGTAATGTTTTATTTTTCCTTTTTTTCCTTTCCTAACTGGGCTATTTTCCCTGTTGGAGCCCCTGGGCTTAATAGCATTCTGTTTTTCCAACTAGGGTTGTAGCTTAGCAATTGATAATAATAATAATAATAAGTCTGAGCGGGACTCGAACCCCCGACTGGCAAACACCAGGCAGAGACGTTACCAATCAGGCCACAGCAATCTTTAATCATTAAATACCAATTTCTAAAATCTATTATCACACGCCATTTATTTTCACAGATATATCCTGTATCCTTCATTGCATTTCATATCAATCTAGCAATTTAATTTTGAAGTAAAAAGATTCGTTACTTTTTCATATTAATTTTACCGTCAATCTTTTTCATATATATTTTTTTCCTCAATGATTCCTTTCATTCCAATATTCACGGTTTTAATATCCACGGCATTTTTATAAACTCGTAATTTCTCTTCTTATCCTGAGGGAAATTTTAATCGCGATCAACGTTGAATTATTTGTGATATTTTTGTATCGCTTAACGTTTTATTCACTTTTTCATTTTATTTTTTTATTCATTTGATGAGTGTCGATAAGTCGTAGGAAATATGTAACGCGTAAATACCGTAGCTTTTGATTAAAAGTTATCTTGAGTTCTTTCATTTCCGTTCGTTTTGAATAGCATCAGAAGTGCATGATAAATGATAGCTAAAGATTTTTTAAAAATACGTAATGGTGATTGTGTATACTTAAAATACTTGCATAATTTCTTTACAATTAAGGTAATATTACTTGAAATAAAAAAGATTGGATGCATTCGTTCATATTATGCTTATAACGCTAATAATGAAAGGAAATAAATTTATAATATATTAAGAGAAATAAGACCAGACTTCTGTACTTACATATTTTTGTTGACAGCATTACCAAAGTCTTAGAGAAAATAACCAAGCTATATTCGAGATATATCATTGCAGTTGTATCTAATATTAGCAGTGTTACCAAAAGCAACACAGAAACTATAACCAACACCAAAATAAAGCTTATAATTTGTGTCTATCGCCGCCAGGTTCCTATATTATTATTATTATTATTATTATTATTATTATTATTATTTTTATTATTATTATTATTATTATTACTAGCCAAGCTACAACTCTAGTTGGAAAAGCAAGATGCTATAAGCAAAATGGCTCCAATAAGGAAAAATAGCCCAGTGAGGAAAGGAAATAAGGAAGTAAATAAATGACGAGAACAAATTGACAATAAATCATTCTAAAAACAGTAACAACGTCAAAACAGATATGTTATATATAAACTATACTAAGACTCATGTCAGCCTGGTCAACATAAAAACATTTGCTCCAACTTTGAACTTTTGAAGTTCAACTGATTCAACCACCCGATTAGGAAGATCATTCCACAACTTGGTAACAGCTGGAATAAAACTTCTAGAATACTGTGTAGTATTGAGCCTCATGATGAAGAAGGCCTTATTTAGAGTAAATAAATAACCTATGTACACAAGTAATTGTCAGATAAATTGTCTCTTAAATAGCAGCGTTACCAATGATAGGAAATAACCATTGCCATACGCAACAATAAAGATTATTGCATTTTAATTTATGGTACCAGTAATGCCACTAGTATGAAATGACTAACACCACAAGAAATGCATTCAGTATTATGACCATTCAGAGAGATTTTACCAAACACTGTCAGAAAGGCCATTAAAATTATGTCTATCTGGGCAATGTTACCAAATTGTTATTGTGTCTAGACTTACCTTGTTGCCAATTCGACATGAAAACTGCGAGATATATTATGACTGCAATAGAAGGACACACATGTCCTTATCTTTCGCGTGCTCAAGATGACTCACACTGTTTCCACGAACGTCCTTGGCGTTACCTCCAGCATAGTTAGCACCAGGTGATGGCCGTAATAGAACAACACCTGTACTTCCAAGAAAATGAAATAGAACGTACATAACATTTAATATGAATAATTACATAGAAGTCAATAGTGAGTATAGCCAAGCCCGGGATTGACGACGCTATATCTCAATGTGTTTATGCCTCAGAAGTCATTCATTTTGATGGGATCTTCATTAACATTCGCAATCAGATTTTGGAATTTACTTTTAGCTTTATATTTCCCGATGACTTCTTTGAAATTATAGCTCTTCTTTTTTATTGTCCGAGATTATTCTTCAATGCCGTGCCATTATCTATCTTCTCAGTTCAAAAAATAATAACAATATTAAATAAAATAACGTTTGGGAAGTATGGAGTCTCCGAGTAGCAAGTAAAATGGGGCCAGGCGTTTACGAAAGCAGAATTATTATTATTATTATTATTATTATTATTATTACTACTACTACTACTACTACTACTACTACTACTACTACTTGCTAAGCTACAACCTCTTTCGGAAAAGCAGAATGCTATAAGCCCAGGGGCCCCAAAAGGGAAAATAGCCTTGTGAGGAAAGGAAATAGTTTAAGAAGAGTAACAACATTGAAATAAATATTTCCTAAGTAAACTATAAACACTTTAACAAAACAAGAGGAAGAGAAATCAGATAGAATCGATAGTTGAGAACAATAGTACTAAAGTTTACGCGAATGGCTTCAATAAATCCGTAATATACCTTAGCTATTACTCTAAAGTAAATTATTATTATTATTATTATTATTATTATTATTATTATTATCCAAGCTACAACCCTAGTTGGAAAAGCAAGATGCTATAAGCCCAGGGGCTCCAACAGGGAAAAATAGCCCAGTGAGGAAAGGAAATGAGGAAATAAATAAATGAAGAGAACAAATTAACCATAAATCATTCTAAAATAAGTAACAACGTCAAAACAGACATGTCATATATAAACTATTAATAACATCAAAAACAAATATGTCATAAATAAACTATAAAAAGACTCATGTCCTCCTGGTCAACAAAAAAGCATTTGCTCCAACTTTGAACTTTTGAAGTTCTACTGATTCAACCACCCGATTAGGAAGATCATTCCACAACTTGGTAACAGCTGGAATAAAACTTCTAGAGTACTGCGTAGTATTGAGCCTCGTGATGGAGAAGGCCTGGCTATTAGAATTAACTGCCTGCCTAGTATTACGAACAGGATAGAATTGTCCAGG
>NC_090737.1:14600768-14603268 GCF_036898095.1 Palaemon carinicauda
GGGAGGAAACTGCCTCTCGCACATAACCGAATTTGAAGGAAGAGAGAGAGAGAGAGAGAGAGAGAGAGAGAGAGAGAGAGAGAGAGAGAGAGAGAGAGAGAGAGAGAGAGAGAATAAAAGGGTGTAAGAAAGATAGAGTAAAAACGAAATGTACTGTACTTTTTCATGATGAGAGAGAGAGAGAGAGAGAGAGAGAGAGAGAGAGAGAGAGAGAGAGAGAGAGAGAGAGATAGTGTGTTAAAACCAATGTACTGTACTTTTTTATGATCAGAGCATCAAAAAAAAAAAAAAAAAAAAAGATTAGAATCTCTCAAAGTTTCCGGTTATTTAGAGATACTGGTCTTTAAAAATATTTCATTTTCCATGTTTTCTTTCCTCACTGGGCTATTTTCCCAGTTGGAGTCCCTTGGGCTTATAGCATTCTGCATTTCCAATTGGGGTTGTAGCTTAGCAAGTAATAATAATAATAATAATAATAATAATAATAATAATAATAATAATAATAATAATAATGATACTCGTAGCAAACAACAATTTATGTATCAGTTGCATGATTTATTTTTTGTATATTCAATTTATTCATTTAAATTACGCCATTGTACCTACGAAAATTCAAAAATATAAAAATTATTTAATAATAAGATCATTACAATAATTAGTGGCCTATTAACTACGGACGGTAACAACTTGCTCTTATATAATTAAGAAAATCTATCCTAACAGTTGTGTAGTCTAGAGAAGAAAAACCTTGTGGTATAATTTATAGCTTCCAAAAGGAATTAGTGCATGTTTTTTAATCACTTTAATAGAGTTACTAACAACAATATTTCGGACTAAAATGACTAAGATAAACAACAAATGCTAATTCTCAATCAGCTAACTGTAAGCCCAACAAGCAATAGTACTGAGTAGACTAACTTACGTCCCAACAATAAAATTACTTAAAGCCCAACAACAAAGATAATTCTGACTCAGCTCACTTAAAACCCAACAAAAAAATATAATTCTGACTAAGCTCACTTAATACTTAAAGCCCAAAAACAAGGGAAATTCTGAATTATCTCACTTAAGGCTCAATAACAAAGATAGTGCAGACTAAGGTCACTTAAAGCCTAACAACAAGGATGATTCTGCTTAAGCTCACTTGAAGCCCAACAACAAAGATAAATCTGACTAAGCTCACTTAAAGCCCAAAACAAGGAAAATTCTCTGACTCAGCTCATTCAAGGCTCAACCACAAAGATAGTGCAGACTAAGGTCACTTAAAGCCCAACAACAAAGATAATTCTGACTCGGCTCACTCAAAGCCCAACAACAAAGATAATTCTGACTCAGCTCACTTGAAGCCCAACAGCAAAGATAATTCTGATTAAGCTCACTTGAAGCCCAACAGCAAAGATAATTCTGACTTAGCTCACTTAAAATCCAACAACAAATGTTATTCTGACTCAGCTCACGTAAAGCTAAAAAAAAGGCAAATTCTAAGTTCACTTGAAGCCCAACAACAAAGATAATTCTGACTCAGCTCACTTGAAGCTCAACAACAAAGATAATTTTAAACAAATAATACTGTATATATCTGATTCCACCAATTTTAAACTCAAGCATCAAATACTCGTAAAGTTCTAAGTTCACCAGCTCTAAGCCCAACAGCAAAGATAATTCTGACTGAAGTGAAAGCTTGAGAACAAGCCACCTTAAAAAGGCCACACCACATCCCTTAATAATACACGTAGAAGCCATGTTAACGTCGGATGCTCGCAAGAGAAAAGTAAATAATCAATGCCACGTAATGGTAATAATAAATCAGCCCCATAGTGGAATACGATAAATAGATAATAGAGATGATAGATAATTGAGGGGACTTGGTTCCGTTTCGTGCATTAATGAACCCGCGATACGGAGTCTTATGAACTGTAAAACATCCATTGTTTAGGCTGATGAATGTGTAAGAGGCTTGTAAGATTGGGTGTCTCTCGGGCGTGGAATTACCTGCTCGTTTAATTAAGAAAACGCGTGTCCATGGTAGGGACTTCCTCTGCCTGTTTAAGGTGATATATTTTCAACGGTTTGTGAAGGTTAAAATCATCATTATCTTACTACTACTGTACTGCTACTAATGCTGTTATTATTATTATTATTATTATTATTATTATTATTATTATTATTATTATTATTATTATTATTATTATTAATATTATTATTACGATAATATAAACTTGATTATGATCATGATAATGGAATTCTTCTTCTTCTTCTTTTCTTCTTCTTCTTCTTTTCTTCTTCTTCTTCTTCTTCTTCTTCTTCTTCTTCTTATTATTATTATTTTCATTATTATTATCATCATTATTATTATTATTATTATCGTTATTATTATTATTACAACTTCTATTATATACGATAATATAAACTTGATTATGATCATGATAATGGTATTATTATTATTATTATTATTATTATTGTTGTTGTTGTTGTTGTTGTTGTTGTTTTTAATTTAAGA
>NC_090737.1:14608268-14618268 GCF_036898095.1 Palaemon carinicauda
TGTTAGACAAATTGATTTTTTACTGTACGGTAAACAATAATTTTATAAGGGAAAAGAAATATCTTGAAATTCATATGTGACCTAATTTTTAATCTGTATAACATCTCCATTTTTCTCCAATTTCTAATGGGTTAAAGGTACGATAGACCTTCAAGAACATCTAGGTAGGGGTAATTGGGTTATTAGGTGGGGCTGGAAGGGGTGCGGGGGGGGGGGGGGAAGGTTGGGTTAGGGGAAAGCAAGCATGATCCTTAAGGAAATGAACTGCAAGTGTATGTTATTTTGTGGATAAATGCGAGTGAAGTGAAAAATAGTTTTCGCAGTTGGCTGAAATTCTTCAGTCTTGTTGGAAAATTCTCACTAAAAAAGAAATCATTCCCGAGTTTCTTGATAGGCGTAAAGTAGTGGATTCTTGGGGGTCTTATGTGGAGTTGAGTGGCTGAGATAAAGAGTCGGTTTTCTCATGGGAGAAGGTGGCTGTCGAAATTGGAAACACAATGAAAGTGCAAATGTATCAGGTGGTTCAAAACGGTCCGTTCGATTTCAGACGGACATGCAGACGGTCAGAGAGAGAGAGAGAGAGAGAGAGAGAGAGAGAGAGAGAGAGAGAGAGAGCTACTGGGAATCATGTGAATAACGCTTGATATATACAGTCTTGGCTTACTTGGGTCCACACTTACTTGGGAACCTATGTAATGGAAATATTCTGCGATTGGATACACTAAATATTCGAACACGCAAAATCCCAAAAAATTGACAGAACTAGAAAAATAGGATTCTTGGCTAACAAGGTTGTAGGTTGGCCAGGGCATCAGCCATCCGTTGAGTTACTATCGCTAGAGAGTTATGGGGTCCTTTGACTGGCCAGACAGTAGTACATTGGATCCTTCTCTCTGGTCACGGTTCACTTTCCCATTGCCTACA
This sequence comes from Palaemon carinicauda, assembly GCF_036898095.1. NCBI lineage: Eukaryota > Metazoa > Arthropoda > Malacostraca > Decapoda > Palaemonidae > Palaemon > Palaemon carinicauda. Next base: position 14,609,193 of record NC_090737.1, read on the forward strand.
CATACACCGAATAGTCAGGCCTATTCTTTACAGATTCTCCTCTGTCTATACATCTGACAACACTGAGTTTACCAAACAATTCTTCTTCACCCAAGGGGTTAACTACTGCTCGGTAATTATTCAGTATCTACTTTCCTTTTGGTAAGGGTAGAAGAAACTCATCAGCTATGGTAAGCAGCTCTTCTAGAATGACCCTCCAAAATCAAACCATTGTTCTCTAGTCTTGGGTAGTGCCATAACCTCTGTACCATGGTCTTGCACTATCTTTGGTTAGAGTTCTCTTGCTTGAGGGTACATTTGGGCACACTATTTAATTAATATCTTTTTTTTTTTTTTTTTTTTTTTTTTTTTTTTTTTTTTTTTGTTAAAGTTGTTATAATTTATATAGGAAATATTTTAATGTTACTGTTCTTAAAATATTTTATTTTTCCTTGTTTCCTTTTTTCACTGGGCTATTTTCCCTGTTGGAGCCCCTGGGCTTATAGCATCCTGCTTTTCCAACTAGGGTTGTAGCTTAGCAAGTAATAATGATAATAACAGATGAACAAGTACGTGATGTGGTTTGACTGATTAATCACGGGATTTTTTCTTCCCCAAAGGACACAATAATAAAATGTTTACAACACTGCAAACAAATATTTTTTTAAAGGTGGTATTCAACAGTTTATCTCAATGTATCTCATACAAACCTATTAATGCATTCATTCATTACGATTGTACTTGTAAAGTAATCATATCATATTTTCCCCATTGGAGCCCCTGGGCTTATAGCATCCTGCTTTTCCAACTAGGGTTGTAGCTTAACATTTAATGATAATAATAATATTAATAATGTTCCCGCTGCCATCTAAGGGCAAGATGTACAATCCTGCTTAATGGCTGTACAGTAACCCCTTGTTAATACTGCCTTCTTCACACAATAGTCAACAGAAGGGATTCCAATTAGTTGATGAATATTTTCTTTATAAGACAACTATGACTTTTCTTGGGGGCCATCAGGTCTTCAATGAACATTTTGTCAGGCATTTGGATCACAAGCCCGACAACGCAGTTGGCATTATAACCAATTATTATTATTATTATTATTATTATTATTATTATTATTATTATTATTATTATTATTATTATTATTATTATTATTATTACTATCCAAGCTACAACCCTAGTTGAAAAGCAAGATGCTATAAGCCCAGAGGCTCCAACAGGGAAAAATAGCCCAGTGAGGAAAGGAAATAAGGAAATAAATAAATGAAGAGAACAAATTAACAATAAATCATTCTAAAAAAAGTAACAACGTCAAAACAGACATGTCATATATAAACTATTAACAACATCAAAAACAAATATGTCATAATTAAACTATAAAAAGGCTCATGTCCGCCTGGTCAACAAAAAAGCATTTGCTCCAACTTTGAACTTTTGAAGTTCTACTGATTCAACCACCCGATTAGGAAGATCATTCCACAACTGATCTCGTATCCTTATAACCAATGATCTCGTATCCTTAGCAGTGCCATTGCCTTTGTACCCAAACTGTCCATTCTTGGGTAAAATTTTCTTGGCATCCTCCTTTCATTATTTGCTTATTAATTATTAATCATCGTTTATTTATTATTTGTTGTTGATAACTTATTGCATATTAAGTTTCTTTTCTATTTTCTATATCTATCGCTCTCGCTCTTAACAAAAATATGTCTGAATCATGAATTATGATAACAAGAATCATGATGAAATTAGTTTTTCCCTTGTATAGTGCTGCAATCTTATAAAGTCTAATTTTACTGCACATTTATCACCGCTAAGATATATGACTCAAATTGTTTTAATCTGAAGTGACCATACCTTCCCTTGCTCGCCTTGAGTTCGAATTAAGTTTTTACCACAAGTTAGGAAGCTCGTTCAGCTTTGAATTAATTAATGTATGCATTATGTATGTGTATAAAAATGCAATTTGCGTAGCATCCATACATACATATACATACACGCATCGTTAGTTCGCTTTGAGTTCGAATCAAGTTTTTACCTTAAGTTAGATGGCTTTTTTAGCTTTGAATTAAGTAATGTGTGCATTATGTATATATATATATATATATATATATATATATATATATATATATATATATATATATATATATATATATGTGTGTGTGTGTGTATATATATATATATATATATATATATATATATATATATATATATATATATATATATATATATATATATATACATACACTCATCGTTAGCTCGCCTCGAGTTCGAATTCAAATTCAGTTTTTACCTCAAGTTAAGGGGCTCATTAAGCTTTTAATTAATTAATTATGTATATACAACTGCAGTTTGCGTAGCATTCATACACACATATACATACACGCATCGTTATATACCCAGAGACGATAAAAGCTAAAAGGTATCTGGAGCTGAGCAGAAAAAGAAAAAAAAAAATAAGAAGAGAAGGAAGAACCTCACATAGGGAGAGACAAGATACATTTTACGACTCTAATAAAATTGGCATTCATCTACGTAAGGGCCCCGCTTGTCCAAAGATAAAATTAGAATAAAATAGAAGTTTTCTCTGGTTGATGATGGGAAGCTTTTGTCTGAAACATGACATTCAGGTCCCCATCGTGGTCCTCGGGGAGGAATAACATAAGATTTCCATCAAGTTTTATTTTTATGGAACGGCAGAGTCCTGACTATACCCATTCCTGTATAAATAGAAGGCTTAATTGGCCGCTGCCTTATCTTTTGGCTTTAAGAATTGTTCAAGCGCTGCTGCTTTCCATGAAAAGCGAACTGCTTTCTCGGTCATTGGAAGATTGTCTTGATAAGCATGAGAAAAAAAATGAACGGGCTCATCGTTCTAAAATATAAAGATTGCCAGGAGGAACATATAAAGACAAGCTGCAGGCAGCGGTAAAAGACGTCTCTTTGTAAACAGAAATGATTCTATTCTTTTGTGTGTAGAGCAATTCCCACCATTACACCCTCGAGAGCAGTCGAGGGGCTGGGCTGGCATATTCCTTCAACAGAAGCAATATAGGGATATGACTGCGTTCTTTCCATAAGGGTTGGCCCCGTATTATGTTCCCATTTGAGACACTGGCACAACCCATTCGAGAGGGGGGGGGGGGGGATGTATTACCCCCATATCCTAGCCCCAGGGGCCCTTGCCCCCCCCCCCCCTTTTTTTTTTTCACCGTCTCTCCCTTGCAAAGCATTTTTATTGGCTTCCCTTCGGGGGGTATGAGTCTCGGCTATTTGCATTTATGTTGCCTTGTCCGCTCGCTTCCTCTGCAGATGGTGATGGAAGGTTTGGTCCCCTGGCGACACTACTGTTATACCCAGCATTTTTTTTTACCACGTTCATTACCACCAACAGTAGTATAATCATTACCGTCCTTACTACTGTCATTACCATCAGTATCGCTATCACCATCATGACTATCATGACTATTGCCACTATTACTACTATCGCATCACCTATTCATAACGTTGTTTTCGCCATCATAGATACTGTATATCAAAACTACTACAGCCATTACCAATAGAATGAATACTACTACTACTACTACTACTACTACTACTACTACTACTACTGATATTGCTTCTACATTAGTGCCATATTATCATATTTTTTTCCTGTGTATTCTTTTCTTGTTAATTTTACCTACAGGTAAACCATTATTTCAGGCCTATAACTTGATTATTTTAACTTATTTTTCATATTTTCTTCAATTTTTTTCTTTTTTAACATCACCATAATCATGTCCGGGAGGTCATTTTATAAGAGAGTATACATATATATATATATATATATATATATATATATATATATATATATATATATATATATATATGTGTGTGTGTGTGTGTGTGTGTGTGTGTGTGTGCGTATGTGTATTTATATATATATATATATATATATATATATATATATATATATATATATATATATATATATATATATAAATTAATAATTCCCACATTACCTCGGATATGTATACTTCATTGAGTTCTAGGGATAATTGTCATATACGACAATAATAATAAAATTATTGATAATAATAATGCTAATGACAGTGATGATAATGCAAATAAGATTGATAATGAGAAAATTAAAATGATAATAATGACCATGATTATATATTTTTATGGTTTAAGTGTGCAAACTTGTAACATGGTCTATATCAAATGCATAATCTTAGGAATTTGATTGTAAAAAAAAAAAAAAAATTTCCGATTCTACTATCAAATGTGATGGTCATACGCTCAGTAGTAATAAAGAACAATTGAAAAGTCATCCGCAAATGAATCATAACACGGAAACATTTACTCAAATTTGACTTAAGCAAAATAGAAGAGCTTTTTATTATACATCTAGAAATATGCAAATTAACAAGGTCATGATGGAGTGTTGTTGTATAGTCATGGAAACGTATTGACAACGGAATGAAAGAGATGGAAGTGGCTTTGACTCAGCGAAAGGAAATTATAAGACGACTAATGACTTCACGGAAAATCCAAAATGTTTCAGGGATCAGAGCTTAACAAGAAGCCTTCAACATCAAGAAAATTCTTTGAGAGATAGATTTATTCTTATCAAACAGCATTCCTTTTGACGTAAGCTCTCTTTTTTAATCCAAGACTCTTCAGAGCAACAAGTATACAGTAAATAGAATTATAAACTAAAGTAGATGATATTCAAACAACATACAAGTAAAAGAAGGGCATATGGAAATGACATATAATGAGAGTGACAGATAAGAAATGGAAATTCAGAATAACAGAATGGGTCCTTGGAGATTGCAAAAGAATCAGAGGAAGGAAGAGAAGGCGATGGATTGACGAACTAAGAAAATTTGCTGGTATAGACTTGCATAGAAAGACCATAATCAGACAAGAGCTGAAGGTCATATCTGAGGCTTTTGTCCCGCAGTGGCTTAGTTACGTCTGATGATGTTGATGATGAGAATTGGAATGATTAAAGGTTTAAAGGTCGCTCATGAATGGCAGAGGCAAGGGACAGTGACATTGCCCTATCAAGATGGACAGTGCCCTAGAGACTGACCATATATTATATGATCAGCGCCCAAGCCTCCTCTCCACCCAAGCTATGACCAGGGAGGGCCAGGCAGTGGCTGCTGATGACTCAGCAGATAGACCTATAGGCTCCCCCAAAACCCCCCAACTTTAGCTCACAAGGATGGTAAGATTGCAGACACTAATGGCACTAACTAGTCTTAGCGGGACTCGAACCCCCGACTGGCAAACACCAGGCAGAGACGTTACCAATCAAGCCAAAATATAGGTGACATGGCTTGGCAAATGGAAGAGGCTGAAAATCGATTAACATACTTGTTTTTTAAGTTGATAAGCCATTAATGAAACGTTAAAAAACTTTGAGTATCCCATTTCATACATAATGGGCCGTAATGAGAGTGAAGGGTGACCTGAACAGTTTTTACAATAATCTGAAAGGGGAACAGGATTGGATAAAGTGAAAATAAGGTTAAAATGGGAATGATATTAAAAGTCTTTTCTCCATCAAATAAAAACAGAAAGGTACATTAATAAGTTAAAATTGCTGGAAAATATTTTGGAACAAAATTGAGAATACAATTATGTATTAAAAACTAGTAAAGGCCTATATTATTTAGTTCAGCCGTGTTTTACATCAAGAAATAAAGGAGACCTTTAACTTGCCCTCTATCAGAATAGAGTTAAATGGAAATATGTCTTAAGTCGAGAAAGATCTATCGACTATGTCCCTGACTGATGAACGCCAGACTGGGGTTCGAGTCCCGCTCAAAGTCGTCAGTTTATTTTCGTCGTTGCAACCTCACCATCCTTGTGAGCTAAGGATGAGGGGTTTGGGGAAGCCTATAGGTCTATCTGCTGAGTCATCAGCAGCCGTTGCCTGGCCCTCCTTGGTCCTAGCTTGGGAGGAGATGGGGCTTGGGCGCTGGGCATATGTATATATGATCAGTCTGTAGGAAATTGTCCTGCTTGATAGGGCAATGTCACTGTCCCTTGCCTCGGCCATTCATGAGCGGCCTTTAAATCTTTAAACATATTTCAGAGAAATCCATTAATAGAAAATGAACAAAATGCTAAGAATTATTTTGATTTCCAAAACATTTGGTTGGCTTGAGGAACGTAAGTGGTTGAAATCCGTTATTCAAATATCGCAATAACTAATTTTTAATATTTAGTTATTTTTTTCTTGATTTATTTAAAAAAGCCTCAAGGTATCTAGATGAATAAATGATTGAATCAGGGATGTGAAAATTGTATGTGGCCAGACGATATATCATGTAACAAAACTAGCAAAGAGAAAGTTTACTTTATTATTATTATTATTATTATTATTATTATTATTACTTGCTAAGCTACAACCCTAGTTAGATGAGCAGGATGCTATAAACCCAGGGGCTCTAACAGGGAAAATAGCCCAGTGAGGAAATGAAACAAGGCAAAATGAAATAATTTAAGAACAATACTACATAAGAAAGTTTAGAAGAGTTTATAGCACAACAAACAAACGAAATTTGAACGCAGCAACCGACTCTATCAGCCTTACCAGGTAAATCCAGCATCGGCTGGAGTAATCTCCACAAACGGTAATTGTAGTTTTAGTTGTAGTATCAGCTGAATGGGGGGAGCCATTTGTCTCTTTCTCTCTCTCTCTCTCTCTCTCTCTCTCTCTCTCTCTCTCTCTCTCTCTCTCTCTCTCTCTCTCTCTCTCTCTCTGAGCATCCCAATAGCCCGCGATAACGATAGATAAGACTTGGTGAGGATTAGCCTCCGTCTACTCCGTCTCCTCTCCTTCCCTTCCTGCTCCTGCAATCCTGTAATTCCCCAAACCATCTTCTCTTATTTTCACACGCACACACACATACACATACACAGATATAACGTGTAAATATATATATATATATATATATATATATATATATATATATATATATATATATATATATGTATATATAATGTCTGTTTAAACAGTAGATATAATCTATGTACACACATGTACATATACATACACATACACATACACATACACATACACACACGCACACACACACACACACACACACACACACACACACATATATATATATATATATATATATATATATATATATATATATATATATGCTGTAAAAGTACATTTATCTATTTATGCAGTATATATATGTAGTATATGTAGATAGATTGATATAGGTATAGATATACAATCCACCATCTGTATTTGTGGATTCACTTCTTCTTCATCTTCTTCTTCTTGTTCTTCTTCTTCATTATAGCACTATGCAGCATATTTGTATGTTTTTATAATTAACAGATTAGTGTTGTACTTTGAAAGACGTATATATATATATATATATATATATATATATATATATATATATATATATATATATATATATATATATATATATATATATACTGTACTTAGCCTGGATATACTTCTAGAAGAGAGAGAGAGAGAGAGAGAGAGATGAGAGAGAGAGAGAGGAGAGAGAGAGAGAGAGAGAGAGAGAGAGAGAGAGAGAGGTGGAAATAATAATATTTCTAGCATAAAATTGTAATGTTCTGTACCATACTGTTAAGATAGTACGTTCAGCAGCTCAAACTTGGTAGTTCCTTTGTTCGCTGCATCCTCACCATCTTTGTGAGCTAAGGATAGCCGGTTTGGGGGTACCTATAGGTCTATCTGCTGAGTAATCAGCAGCCATTGCCTGGCCCTCCTTGGTCCTAGCTTGGGTGGAGAGGGAAGTTGTACGCTGATCATACGTATATATGGTCAGTCTCTAGGGCATTGTCCTGCTTGATAGGGTAATATCACTGTCCCTTGCCTCTGCCATTCATGAGTGCCCTTTAAACCTTTAATATGTAGATTAGGGGGAGGCAATTATGTGTTTATATATATATATATATATATATATATATATATATATATATATATATATATATATATATATATATATATATCATAAGTCTATTAACGTCCTTCTTCCCATTCGTATGGGGTAACACGGTTGCCTTCTTTTGAAGGACTTTGCTTTGGCTTTTAGGGTGAACCGTAGTCTATATATATATATATATATATATATATATATATATATATATATATATATATATATATATATATATATATATATATACATAAGCATGTATATGTATATTTATATACATATATATATACTGTATATATTATATACGTATGTATATATATATGTGTGCAAATATATACATGTGCGTCTATTTTTTATATATATTTATATGTATATTGACCATAACTGAACTATATGAAACACAATTTTATCTATTCAATTAACTCAATTAACTTATCGGTGACCCATTTGTTTAACAATGAATTCTTTATTATTTATTATTAATGGCATATTCATTACGTTCATTTGTCTATGGGTTTTATAAAAAGCTTTTCATTATTCATATCTTGTGATGTGAAAGGAAATAATTAAACTTTTTAACTTATTTATACGAATTCAGAAATAAGATACTTTTAAGGTAATTTGATATTCAAGTTGATGGAAAAAATAATTTAACGGAAACTAAAAATTAACATTTATTAAAGTTAGCTTTTGAGTGACATGAGGGTAATAAAATGCAAAATTATATTGTGCGATTAAATGGTAATTTTATTCTCGACGTAAAAATAAATATGTGGACAGAGCACATATATATGATGTACTCATTACAAAATCAAGTGAATATTTTTAAGAAATTTTCAATCTAATAGTTTCAGGATTAGGACTTATTATTCTTGTTATCAAATTAAATAAGGACTTACTGTACTCATTCCACAAAAAAAAAATCCAATTTAATGATTTCAGGATCATGACTTGATATACTCATGGCAAAATTAGATGAAAAAAAAATGAAGAAATGTTTAGTCTAATAGTTTCAGGATTAGGACTTATTATTCTTATTACAAAATTAGATAAAAAATGAAGAAATGTTCAATCCAATGAGTTTAGGATAAGGACTTACTGTACTCATTCCAAAACTAGATAGAAAAAAAATGTCCAATTTAATAATTTCAGGATCA
>NC_090737.1:14623268-14625768 GCF_036898095.1 Palaemon carinicauda
AACTTCAGCAAGAAAATTTAAGAAGAATGTTTATCAACCAAATTACAAGGACCAAAATGGTGCAGTTTTTCAATGAAAATCAGTTAAATTTCCTTTATCTTTTGACGCCGCATATTTGAATATATCGAATAAAAACTAACGTAGAGGCATACCTCAAGGTCTATCTGGACCGTGGCATACCTGAACTACGTTACAGTTTTTGAACCTACTGTAACGAATGTAGTCCCTGTCATACTGTCTCTTCGCATTAAATTATAAATCAATTATTATTATTATCGTAGCTATAACCTTAGTTGGAAAAGCAGGATACCGTAAGCCCAAGTGCTCCAACAGGGAAAAAAAATAGCCCAGTGAGGAAAAGAAATGAGGAAATGAATAAACTACAAGATAAGTAATTAACAATTAGAATAAAATATTTTAAGAACAGTAACAACATTACAACATCTTTCATATATAAACTATGAAGATAGACTTATGTTATCTTGTTCAACATGAAAACATTTGCTGCAAGTTCGAACTTTTGAAGTTCCACCGATTCAACTACCAGATTAGGAAGATCATTCCACAACCTCGTCACAGATGGAATAAAGCAATGGAATCATAGTTGATTGAAACCGTAGGAAAGTAGAAATATCATGATATGATTTCCCCCCCCCCCCCCCTTTTTTTTTTTTTTTTTTTTTTTTTTTTTTTTTTTTTTTTTTTTTTTTTTTTTTTTTTTTTGAAACATGAGTGAAATTGTATCCCCCTGAGCAAAGAATTTACTTTCTCTTGCCTCCGTTCGGAATATGAGAAACAAATACTTTGCATTTTCGGAAACGTGATGGGAGGTTATGGAATTTGCAACCCATTCCATCATTTAGTTTTCTGTTAGGTTAGTGCAAAAATTATATTACACGTCATTATGATTTTATATATATATATATATATATTATATATATATATATATATATATATATATATATATATCTATATACATATATGTATATACATACATACATATATATATATATATATATATATATATATATATATATATATATATATATATTTATATATGTATATATATATATATATATATATATATATATATATATATATATATATATATATATATATATATATATATGTCATATCATATATTAATTAAGTGATAACCTTCATACATGTAATAAAACACTTGATCCTTGAGAATAGGACGGGCTGCTAAGAGACTACAATTATTTACTTTAGCTACTTGGAACAGGACGGGCTGCTATGCGCAAAACTTGTGTCTTCTACAACCATCCAACGTAGTTCTTAGTACAGCCATTGATGGTGAATCTAGCAAGTCTAGGAGTACAGTATATTGTCAGGTGTGTCCCACTCGGTAGGGATCTTGATTTTTTTTTTTTTTTAATACACATTATAGTAAATTTGATATACATAAAGGAATCAGCTGCCAGCCTTAGGAAAGTTCAGGAGTTGAATCCTTATCAGTGTAGTCTGTAGAGTATGAAGAAGAACTTCAATTAAACGAATAAATTATTTAATTGTTAAACCCCGTCCAACAGATTTAAGTTTAATGGAAGAATTTATATTTGGATTTATACCACAATGTGTATTGCATGAGCAAGCGTAAAAACAATTCAGCCGACATGAATTTACAATTGGATGTACGTTCTTGCATTGGCGTGCGAGTGTGCATATGTATGTAGGCAGCTGCCTTTGCAGTTCTATATGACAGGTAAAATCGCAAAGTCTGGCTTTACCTTGACTGATTTATTGCAGGCTGGTGAAGCAATACTTCATGTCACATGAAATTGCGTTTAAAAGTTTAAAAGCCGCTCATGATTGTCAGAGGCAAGAGACAGTGATATGGCCCTATCACGCAGAACAAAGCCCTAGAGACTGACCATATATGCACACGATCAGCGCCCAAGCCCCCTCTCCACCCAAGCTTAGACCAAGGAGAGCCAGGCAATGGCTGCTGATGATTCAGCAGATAGACCCATAGGAGTCCCCAAACCCCACATCCTTAGCTCACAAGGATGGTGAAGTTGCAGCAACCAAATAAACTAACGAGTTTGAGCGGGACTCAAACCCCAGTCTGGGAAAATCATTCGTGGAATTTGTTGTTTATCATTCATGGAGTTTGTTGTTTAGTTGTTGTTGTTGTTTAGCTTGTCTGGAGTGCTAAGGACTAACAACCTTTAGATTGAGAGTACAAATCAAATATCGCCCCGTAATTGTACATTACATTACACCAAACGTAATTGAAATCACGCTTCTTCTTCTTCTTCTTCTTCTTCTTCTTCTTATTATTATTATTATTATTATTAGTAGTAGTAGTAGTATTATCTCCTTCTTCTTCTTCTTCTTCTTCTTTTTTTTTTCTTTTTTATCGTCAGAGGTATTTATGTATGTGAATTTCAGTTTGGGAAATGACGTCTCCATATAAATGCTACTTTGTAGTGTGTTATTACTATACTGTACTAATGTACGCGACCCATTAAAAATG
>NC_090737.1:14648268-14660768 GCF_036898095.1 Palaemon carinicauda
TGAATGTAATAGACTGTTTCCCCTGTAAGATCTAGAGACAATTCTTGCAAATAAGGAATATTTAAGGATTTTTAAGTTCAGTTTTATATTCTGTGCTACCTAAATCTTCCGTAAAATAAACCCAAATTAATCAAACAAACCTTAGAAAGATAATAGAACCAGACAACTAATTTTACTATATGTTACTCACTAGTATAAACTAACCATACTGTTTCAAGTCTCAATTTTATTTATAGAAAGAATGTTAATAAAAATAAGAACATCTTTAAATATTCATAATTTTAGCTATATGATACTTACAGGTATAAACCACAGAGTCTTGAGTCTCAATTTGATTTATAGAAAAAAAATGTTATAAAGAAAAATAAACATCTTTAAATATTCCATAATTTTAGCTATATGATACTCACATGTATAAACCATACTGTCTTAAGTCTTAATTTTAATTATAGCAAGAATGTAAATAAGAATAAAAAAATCTTTAAATATTCCATAATTTTAGTTATATAATACTCAGAGGTATAAACCTTACAGTCTTAAGTCTCAATTTTATTTATGGAAAAAAATGTTAAAAAAAAAAAATCTTTAAATATTCCATAATTTTAGTTATACAGTATAATACTCAGAGGTATAAACCATACTGTTTTAAGTCTTAATTTTATTTATGGAAAAAAATGTTGATAAAAAAAAAATCTTTAAATATTCCATAATTTTAGCTATATAATACTCAGAGGTATAAATCATACTGCATTAAGTCTCAATTTTATTTATAGAAAAAAAATTTAAAAATAAAAAAATAAAACATCTTTAAACATTCCACGCCAATTAAAATCCCTTCGAAACGCATCGATATAACATCATCGGGTAGTGCCAATTTTACACGTTAATCAGGATCAACATTCGTCAAAAGAAATGGCGCAGCTCTTCCTTGTCGACGCTGTTGCCCCTAACTAATATGTAACCATCATTTCTTAAATGGGGGAGGCAGTGTGTGCGCGCCGCTCGAGCGACAAGTGATAAACACGAGTCATAAATGTGTATGAGAAAAAAAAGGCCGAAAATGTCAGGTAGAACATTGGGAAGATCAAGAGAAGTGTTTTGAGATACCAACGGATGAAAGGAGGCGGGTAATAACGATGAAGGAAATAGAAATGGAGTAAGTCGTTCTCTGTAAAGAGAGGTAGAAAAGAGATCAAACAAATAGAAGAACACCAAGAACATTTATTTAAGATATCAAGGATGTAGAGAGACGGGTAATAACGATGAAGGAAATAGAAATGGAGTAAGTCGTTCTATGTAAATTAAGGAATTGATAAAAACCTGAAGAAAAGATATCAGCAAATAAAAGAAAACACCAAGAACATTTTATTTAATATATCAAGAATGAAGTGAGACAGGTAATAACGATGAAGGAAATAGAAACGAATGGAGTAAGTCTTTCTATGTAAATGGAGGTAGAAAAGAGATCAGCAAATAAGTAGAAGAAAACACCAAGAACATATATTTAAGATACCAAGAATGAAAGACGGGTAATAACGATGAAAGAAATAGAAATGGAGTAAGTCGTTCTATGTAAATTAAGGAATTAATAAAAACCTGAAGAAAAGATATCAGCAATTAAAAGAAAACACCAAGAGCATTTTATTTAAGATATCAAGAATGAAGTGAGATAGGTAATAACGATGAGAGAAATAGAATAAGTCGTTCTGTGTAAATTGAGGAATTAATAAAAACCTGAAGAAAAGAGATCAAACAAATAAAAGAAAACATCAAAAACATTTATTCAAGATACCAAGAATGAAGTGAGGCAGGTAATAACGATGAAGGAAATAGAAATGAACGGATTAAGTTATTATACGTAAATAGTGGAATGAATAAGAAATAAAGAACAGAGACCAATAAACAGATAAAAAAACAACAGCATTTATTGGGGGAAAATATAAGAATATTGGTAAGACGTCTTAAAATATTAGGATTAGGAGATAACAGAGATTAAGAGCTCATGATATCTGGGGAAAATACTCTGGGAATGTCGGAAGAAATTTCAAGAAAATAACTCTGGAAAAATACCGAGCCGTCTTCATTTTACAACGTATTGGAATCCTATTAAAAAACCGTTTCCAGTACAGGCTTAAAAAATGTGGTTGTATTACTGCCTTTTTAATCTTCTTACTGATTATATGAAAATTATGCAAAGTATATTCAGTTCTTCGATATTATACTAAAGCCTGTTTTATATACTTTTTTTTTTTATTATCTCTGCAATAATCTTTCTATTTTGCGTTTTTGAAATCACCTCGCTCTTTCTTTTATTCTTTCCCATTTTCCCTTACTATCAATCTTTATATATATATATATATATATATATATATATATATATATATATATATATATATATATATATATATATATATATATATATATGTATATATATATGTGTGTGTGTGTATATATATATATATATATATATATATATATATATATATATATATATATATATATATATATATATGTGTGTGTGTGTGTATATATATATATATATATATATATATATATATATATATATATATATATATATATATGTATCAAATAAGCCATGTATTTTTGATACATTAATGTCTGGATTCTCTTAACGATCTTGGGATCAGAGCCCCTGGCGAAATCGCACAAAGACAAGAGCTTGTGACCGGCCGGGAGTCGAACCCTGGTCTGGCAAACTTGTATAGACAGTGACTTAACAACTTGGCCAAGTGGTTAAGTCACTGTCTATACAAGTTTGCCGGACCAAGGTTCGACTCCCGGCTGGTCACAGGCTCTTGTCTTTGTGTGATTTCGGCTGGGCTCTGATCCCAAGAACGTTAAGAGAATCCAGACATTAATGTATCAAAAATATATGGCTTATTTGAATATGAAAAACACGTTTAAGTGTGCAAAATTTATCATATATATATATATATATATATATATATATATATATATATATATATATATATATATATATATATATATATATGTGTGTGTGTATATATATATATATATATATATATATATATATATATATATATATATATACATATACATATATATATATATATATATATATATATATATATATATATATATATATACATATATATATATATATATATATATATATATATATATATATATATATATATAAATGCTCAGAAAAAGTTTATGAACAAATGTACCTCAAAATAAAAGATGCAGTTGGAGTGAATATTTTTAAGGTTTGTCGAATGTGAAAGATAGAAGAGAAAGTTTAGTGTTTAATTATAATGTAAGATTGAGAATGCTTGTGCATTGAATATTGAGGATACTAGAAAGGCCATCGGGATATTGAGTGAAAAGAGGAAAGGTGTTATGAGTTAGTTCCTATACAAAAGAGATGCTGCGTGTGTCTAATAAGGATTTATATCGTATGTTTGGCCGAAACAAGGTTTTAAGGTCACTCATGAATGGCAGAAGCAAGGGATAGTGACATTGCCCTATCGAGCAGGACAATGCACTAGAGACTGACCATATATACATATGATCAGCGCCCAAGCCCCTCTATACCCAAGCTAGGACCAAGAAAGGCCTGGCAATGGATGCTGATGACTCAGCAGATAGACCTATAGGCTTCCCCAAACCCCCCCCCCCTCCTTAGCTCACAAGGATGGTGAGGTTGCAGAGACCAAAGAAACTCATGAGTTTGAACGGGACTCGAACCCCAATCTGGCGTTCACCAGTCAGAGATTTTACCACCTCGGCCACCACAACCCTAAAGTCCCAATGGAATGGGTGAGAGGAATGTTTGCTCAGTTATATAAAGGTGTGAGATCATGTAAGTAACTGTAGAATTATAGGTGTTAATTATTTAGTATATCAGGGAAACTGACTGATAGGATTGACTGAGACTGATAGGGAAAGACTGTCTTTGATTAAGCAAGGAAGGTGTGTGGACTAACTGTTTGTTGTGAAACAGTAATGTGAGAAGTTTGAAAGTAAGGGTAGAATATTTTATGACATACATAAACCTATAAAGATTATTATGTAACTGATATAGAAGAAATGAGGTAGGGTACTGAAGCTGTATAGTATAGATGAAAGGTTAATGGGAATTGTTAAATGTGTTTATGATAGAAGTGAAGAATAAGTTAAATTATCTATGGAGGATAAAGACTGGTTTGTTTATAAGTGTATCTGAGAAAAGGATGTATTGTCTCCATGGCTGTTTAACGTCTCTATGGACAGAGTGCTCCAAAAGGTCAGACAAAGGATAGGAGACGTAGGGTACAAAGATGTTGGTTGAAAAGATGAGCAGTGAAGGGAATTTTGAATGATTGATATTTCCATCGGGTATTGTACTTATTGAGGATAGTGAAAGTGAAATGCGAAAGCTGGTAAGAGAGTTTAAAAGGCAATCTAATTGGGGGAATTTTAAAGTAAATACGACCTACAATGAGGCGATAAGAGTAAATGAAATAGAGGAAGATGGTGAAAGAATGGAAGTGGTTAGCTGGTGTAAGTATCTCGAACTATAACATTATGGTGGCTAGATGAGGCAATAAGAGTAAATGGAATAGAGGAAGTTGGTGAAAGAATGGAAGAGGTCAGCTAGTGTAAGTATCTCGAACTAACATTATGGTGGCTAGATGAGGCGATAAGAGTTAGTGGAATAGAGGAACATGGTGAAAGAATGGAAGTGGTTAGTTGGTGTATCTCGATGGTGGCTAGATGAGAAAAAGAAGTGAGTAACAATATGAGAAGTAAGAAAAGTAGCTGGGTATGTGCAAAACATTAGTAACGTGTTTGAGTTGGCCGTTTAAAACAAAGTTCGAATGTATGAAGGGATTGTTGAACCAACTATCCATTATGATAGTGAAATATAATTAATAGATATGAAGGATATGAAAACGGTTAAAGCTGTTGTAATGGGCTGTTTGTTTAGTACATTTAGAGTGAGGGAAATGATTGGGTGATGAATGTGAAGATACGCAGAAGAATCGGAAAAGATCGCCAAAGGTGAAATTAAAAGTAACATAACGTAGTCAAGTCATATTGAAAAAAAAAAAAAACCGACGAAAGTAGGTTTTGGAAGGTGTAATTTCATATGATCTAGAAGGTTGCAGGAGGGGAAGGCCTAGAAATTTGATTGATGATGTGAAGGATCTATTTCATTGGAGGATATTTGGCTCATAGGAATTGCAAAATTATGTTCAGGAGTTGGTTAAAGGGTCTATCATATATTAGGGGTTTCGACTCGTTACTGGTGAGTCTTCCTTGTAGATAAGCAGCTCTTCTAGGAAAAGGACACTCCAAAATAAACCATTGTTCTCTAGTCTTGGGTAGTGCCATAGCCTCTCTACCATGGTCTACCACTGTCTTGGGTTAGAGTTCTCTTGCTTGAAGGTAACTTGGGCACACTTTTCTAGCTTTTAATGTTACTGTTCTGAAAATATTTTATTTTTGGTTGTTTCCTTTCCTCACTGGGCTATTTTCCATGTAGGAGCCCCTGGGCTTATAGCATCCTGCTTTTCCAACTAGGGTTGTAGCTTAGCAATTAATAATAATAATAATAATAATAATAATGTTACACGATGTTAGTGGGTTTGACCGGTTCGACTTGCTACTAATGAGCTATAGTTTAGATATATTAAGCGACTATTGTTGTGGAATTTTGTAATGAACTGGGAGTTCACAAGCAGTTCAGCAGTTAAAAGATGAAGGGGAAGTGACTTATCTTTTGGGGTTGTCCGGAATCATGCTTTACAGTAACTTAGGGGAAACATCTCTCTCTCTCTCTCTCTCTCTCTCTCTCTCTCTCTCTCTCTCTCTCTCTCTCTCTCTCTCTCTCTCTATATATATATATATATATATATATATATATATATATATATATATATATATATATATAGATATATATAGATAGATATATATATATATATATATATATATATATATATATATATATATATATATATATATGCATATATACACATATATTTATATATATGTATAGATATATATATATATATATATATATATATATATATATATATATATATATATATTTCTTTTGTATATCCGTCCCTCGGGTAGGGGGGGAGAGGGAGTAGTCAACCCCTAGTGGGAGGGGGTTGCGTGTGTTTGCATATCTATGTAGATGCCTAGTCGTTACTTTTGACGGATCGCGTATACTAATGTGTTTATATATATATATATATATATATATATATATATATATATATATATATATACATATATATATATATATATATATATATATATATATATATATATATATATATATCACAGACCCTTCAAAGAGAATTTCTCGGGTGAAAACGTGAAATGAATAAAACAGTCGGCGGGATGATATGTGCATTATCACCCTCGCAGCCTAAGATGAAATTTAACGACTGCCACGTTTATACTGGTCTTACTTTTATGTGCTCGTTCTAGTTCGGGACTTCCTTCCTAAGGAAATTAAAACAGTTCCTCCGGATTTTGCATTTCAGACTGATCAACTAAGCGGAAAAGGTAAACTTACAGACAGACAGACAGAGGCAGGCAGAGAACTGACAAGGGAGTAGGAAAGAAAAAAAATGACAAAGGAAGATTTAAGACCCAATTGTACACACATAGACAAGCAGATAATGAATAACAGATACATATGAGAGAGAGAGAGAGAGAGAGAGAGAGAGAGAGAGAGAGAGAGAGAGAGAGAGAGAGAGAGATGTATATGGAAAATGACAGAGGAAGATTTAAGACCTAAACCTACACACATAGACAAGCAGAGAAAGAATAACAGATACATATGTGAGAGAGAGAGAGAGAGAGAGAGAGAGAGAGAGAGAGAGAGAGAGAGAGAGAGAGAGATGTATATGGAAGTTGTACCGATCTGTGAGGGGAATAAAAACACGGACCGCGTAGGACACTAAATCACCTTCTCGGTTGGGAGTTTTTCTTTTCCTCCTCCATTCCTTCGTTCCATCCCTTATTTCCTGTTCCTCTTTCGTCCCTTGGAAAATATCAAAATTGTATAATCATTGCATTTAATTTTACGTTGCGGTGGCTCACATAGCCCTTCATCAACGTGAAGTGACAGATTGTCCTCGTTGAACATTCGAACTGTCATACAATTGAAACTTATTTTTTTTTCAACTGTCACACAACTGAAACTTTTTTTTTCGAACTGTCGTAGAGTTGAAACTTTTTATTGGTAAAGTTTCCAAGTCTTATATTTCGTAGTTGTGTTACTATAATGTTTGAATATAGAATGCATGCAAAAAAATGTGGGTATAAAAGTATTTTTGTACGTGGACATGATATGCAACTTTCGTAGTTTTTGTATTTGGAATGAATAACTAAATCGATATTGTATAATGCACAGTATGTATCTCTAACGATCATATACGAACCATTTGTCATATACTTGTTCATGTTCATATATCTCTGAACAATCATATACGAACCATTTGTCATATAATTGTTCATGTTCATGTATCTCTGAACAATCATATACGAACAATTTGCCATATACTGGTTCATGTTCATGTATCTCTGAACAATCATAAACGAACAATATGCCCTATGCTTGTTCATGTATCTCTGAACAATCGCATACAAACAATTTGCCATATACTTGTTCATGTTCCTGTATCTCTGAACAATCATATACGAACAATTTCCCATATGCTTATTCATATTCATATATCTCTGAACAGTCACATACGAACAATTTGCCATATGCTTGTTCATGTATCTCTGAACAATCGCATACAAACAATTTGCCATATACTTGTTCATGTTCCTGTATCTCTGAACAATCATATACGAACAATTTCCCATATGCTTATTCATATTCATATATCTCTGAACAATCACATACGAACAATTTGCCATATGCTTGTTCATGTATCTCTGAACAGTCACATACAAACAATTTGCCATATTCTTGTTCATGTTCATAAATAAAGTATATTCCCTTGAAAATACAGAATCAATACTATTACATTTCAGACGAATCTTGCTCCTTAATCCCAGCGTCGACAATATTCCGATATCTTTTTCTACACCCTGACTTTTTCACGTATATCAACCCTTCCGCCATTCATTGAGTGATATTTATAGCTGTCTGTCGATCGGGCATCATAAATATTGTCTAAAAATAAAGAGAAAGTGAAATATGTCCTCCTACCATGATTTTCGAGCCTCTTGACTTTCGGGATGAAATATTATAGTCTCTGAATTTTCCGAGATAGAATTTTCATTTCACAAGAAGGGAGGGAAGTATTGCTTCTCATCAAACAAGCCCAGATCATAAAATATCGTTCAGGATGGGAGAGAGAGAGAGAGAGAGAGAGAGAGAGAGAGAGAGAGAGAGAGAGATGTCTTCAGTGGCAAGCTGAGAGACTTGACAGACATAGATAGGGAGGAATAATGTGACATATAAAGAGAGGGATGTCTTCAGAGACAAACTGAGAGAGAGAGAGAGAGAGAGAGAGAGAGAGAGAGAGAGAGAGAGAGAGAGAGAGAGAGAGAGATGTCTTCAGTGGCAAGCTGGGAGACTTGACAGACATAGATAGGGAGGAATAATGTGACATATTGGGAGAGGGATGTCTTCAGAAACAAACAGAGTTCAGAAACAAACAGAGAGAGAGAGAGAGAGAGAGAGATGTTTTCAGTGGCATGCTGAGAGACTTGACAGACATAGATAGGGAGGAATAATGTGACATATTGGGAGAGGGATGTCTTCAGAAACAAACAGAGAGAGAGAGAGAGAGAGAGAGAGAGAGAGAGAGAGAGAGAGAGAGAGAGAGATGTCTTCAGTGGCAGGCTGAGAGACTTGACAGACAGAGATAGGGAGGAAAGTGTGACAAATAGAGAGAGATGTCTTCAGAAACAAACAGAGAGAGAGAGAGAGAGAGAAGTCTCTAGAATTCTGTATGCATGTAGCTTAAGATTTTTCATAATTCGTACTAGCCTTTGTATACGGACCTTCTAATCCTTTTAATCGGAAATTCTCTGTAAAAATATACTTTTCAACCGTATTTCAGTAAAATATGGGTGACTGTTATTTTACCTTGCTTTGTTATTATCTTTAACGGGTTGGTGACCGTAATATCATTTACGTCAATATATCCATTTTTTAAATCTGTAAAACTCTGGAATAAAAGTTGCCAGGCATTTACCGTTTATTAATGCAAATTTTTAACTGTGTATGTATGCAGTTAGTTCTAACAGGCTTGCATTCTCCATCACGAGGCTCAATCCGGCAGCACAGTATTTTAGAAGTTTTATTCCAGCTGTGACCAGATTGTGGAATGGTTTTCTAAATCAGGCAGTTGAATCAGTGAAATTTCGGAAGTTCAAATTTGTAGCGAATGTTTTTATGATGAGAAAGCTGACATGAGTGTGTCTTCATAATCTATTCATTACTTTTCATATTTTTCCCTGTTGGAGCCCTTGGGCTTATAACATCCTGCTTTTCCAACTAGAGTTATAGCTTAGCAAGTAATAATGATAGTAATAATAATGAAAGAGATGTCTTTTACAAAAATAATGACTGTGGGGGGAGAGAGAGAACATTTTGACAAACATGTTTCAGATAACTTAGAGAGAGAGAGAGAGAGAGAGAGAGAGAGAGAGAGAGAGAGAGAGAGAGAGAGAGAGAGAGAGTTGGACAAACAAAAAAGAATTGTCTGCAAAGAGAGAAGAGGAGAGAGAATTTGATAAGAGAATTGGCCAGAGAAAAGACGGAGAGAGAGAGACAAACATTAAAAGTCCTCTGAAAGAGAAATTCAAATATAACTGATCAAACAAACAGGGACAAATTTAGCGGTATGGAAAGACAAAGAGTCAGACTGACAGAATCAGAGATACACGCAGCTTGAAATGAGCTGTCTTCAGGAATTCAGAATCCAATAATGTTTCCAATTGAAGGTGCCCAGCTGCTTCCAGAATTAATTTGTAAAGCAGCAACATTCTTGTGATTATTATCTTTTCGTTGCACTAAGATAGGATTTTGTCATTTTCACTGGAAACATTAGCTTTTGCTTACTGCAACTATTTATTTTTCATAGGAAGAACCCCTCTCTCTCTCTCTCTCTCTCTCTCTCTCACACATTTTATATATATATATATCACTATCATCCCATCCCAAGCCTATTGATGCAGAGGGCCTCGTTAGATTTCTCCAGTCGTCTTTATCTTGAGCTTATATATATATATATATATATATATATATATATATATATATATATATATATATATATATATATATATATATATACATACCTTTCTGAGTAGGGATACCTTGCCCTGGTAAAATGGTTTGGGTATTGCTATGATCAGCAAAGCTGTACTATATAAAAGTGAGGGGCCACCCATACTGTGTTGGTTAGCTGTGAGTGATCAGACTAAAGTCTCCCCACTATCACCACTCCACTGTGGCTAGCGTGGTGATGAAAACGGGTTAAACCCCAACATGGATAAGGACATGGCTAAGGCCTTTTTCTTGCAGTGAAATGGAAACGGCTGTATTCCACTGCAGAACAAAGGCAGCACAACAAACATACAGCCTTTTCTATTCCATTGCAGGACAAAGGCC
The DNA here is from genome assembly GCF_036898095.1 of Palaemon carinicauda. Taxonomy (NCBI): domain Eukaryota; kingdom Metazoa; phylum Arthropoda; class Malacostraca; order Decapoda; family Palaemonidae; genus Palaemon; species Palaemon carinicauda. Next base: position 14,658,887 of record NC_090737.1, read on the forward strand.
TCAGACATGTCCTTATTAATTTCTGGGGTTTGACCAATTTTCATCACCACGGTAGCCACTGCGGATTGGTGTTAGTGGGAGACTTTAGTCTGATCACTCATTGCTGGCCAACATAGTATGGGTGGCCCTCAATATATATATATATATATATATATATATATATATATATATATATATATATATATATATATATATATATATATATATATGCTTGCGTTTGACCGCTTTTAAGATTTTAGAACTCAAATAATCAAAGAGAGTCTCAGAGGTTTTCCGTAAAATTAACAACAATCCTATAAAAATATAAGATAAACCGAAAGACGTTTGCTCAAATATATTTACAGTCATCACTGGGATATTAGAAAAAAAAAAGTGTTCTTGAAGCAAAATTCTGAAAACAACAGAGCCATGAAGGGGGTAGGGGGGGGGGGGAGGCAAGGGAGGACCCTTGGCAAGGGTTCATTATGTAGCGGTGAAGTGCTTAGGAGGGAAGAGAGAGCCTTTCTTCACGGCCCTGCAACCTTCATATACTCTGGGTACAGGGCAATCATCATTAAACATAGCAGCCGCAGAAACAGCGAGTTCCTCTCTCTCTCTCTCTCTCTCTCTCTCTACTCTCTCCTCTCTCTCTCTCTCTCTCTCTCAGGGGGCAATAATCCCTTTTATATTCAACAGGAAAGATATTTGCATAAAAAACCGAAATTTGTAGTTTTGTGTTTGCATTTTTTATGCAACATTTCAATTTCCTTGCTATGAACTGTTTTTTTTTTTTTTTGGTTGGGGGGGGGGGGCGGGAGTGGCAAATCGTAAGTATCTTTCCGTGACACTTTTTAAAAATGATGCATATAAGTAAATAAATGACGAAGAATAGAAATAGCCTGAAAACTGCATATAAGTTGTAAAAAAAATGACAGAAATAGAAATAGCAGAAAAAATGACATCCTCCTATGAAATAGAAATTGCTGAAGAAAATGACGTCCTTCTATGGAGTTAGAAACAGCTGAAAAAAATGATGTCCTACTATGAAATAGAAATAGCCGAAGAAAATGACGTCCTTCTATGAGTTAGAAACAGCTGAAGAAAATGATGTCCTACTATGAAATAGAAATAGCCAAAGAAAATGACGTCCTTCTATGAGTTTGAAACAGCTGAAGAAAATGATTGTCCTACTATGAAATAGAAATAGCCGAAGAAAATGACGTCCTTCTATGAGTTAGAAGCAGCTGAAGAAAATGATGTCCCTACTATGAAATAGAAATAGCCGAAGAAAATGGACGTCCTTCTATGAGTTAGAAACAGCTGAAGAAAATGATGTCCTACCATGAAATAGAAATAGCAGAAGAAAATGACGTCCTTCTATGAGTTTGAAACAGCTGAAGAAAATGATGTCCTACTATGAAATAGACACAGCCAAAGAAAATAATGTCTTCCTATGAAATAGAAATAGCTGAAGAAAAATGACGTCCTTCTATGAAATAGAAATAGCTGAAGAAAAATGATGTCCTCCTATGAAATAGAAATAGCCGAAGAAAATAAAGTCCTTCTATGAAATACAAGTAGCCGAGGAAAATGACGTCATCCTACGTAATAGAAATAGCCGAAGAAAATGACGTCCTTCTATAAATAGTAATAGCAAGAAAAAATTACGTTCCTTTATGAAAGTAGAAATAGCCAAAGAAAATGAAGTCATTCTATGAAATAGAACTAGCTGAAGAAAGTGACGTCATTCTATGAAATAGAAAATAGCCAAAGAAAATGATGTCCTTTTTATGGAATAGAAATAGCCGAAGAAAAAGGATGTTCTTCTATGAACTAGAAATAGCCAAAGAAAATGACGTCCTTCTATGAAATAGAAATAGCCAAAGAAAATTACGTTCTTCCA
>NC_090737.1:14665768-14670768 GCF_036898095.1 Palaemon carinicauda
AAGCAGGAAGCTATTAGTCCAGGGGATCCAACAGGGAAAATAGCCCATTGAGGAAAGGAAACAAGGAAAAATTAAATATTTTAATAACAGTAGCATTAAAATAAATATTTCCTATATAACTATATTTTTTTTTTATCAAAACAAGAAGAGAAATAATATAGAGTAGTGTGCCCTAATGTACCCTCAAGCAAGAGAACTCTAACCCAAGACAGTGGAAGACCATGGTTCAGAGACTATGGCACTACCCATGACTAGAGAACAAAGGTTTGATTGTGGAGTGTCCTAGAAAAGCTGTTTACCATAGTTAAATAGTCTCTTCTTCCCTTACCTAGAGGAAAGTAGCCACTGACCAATGATTGCAGTAGTCCCTTGGGAGAAGAAGAATTATTTGTAATCTCGGTGTTGTCAGATGTATGAGGAAAGACGAGAATGTGTAAAGAATAAGCCAGACTATTCGGTGTTTTAGGCAAAGGAAAAAATGAACCGTAACCAGAGAGAAGAATTCAATGTAGTACTGTCTGGCCAGTCAAAGGACCCCATAACTCTCTATTTATAAGGAAAGTATCTTTCTCATTTGACTTATCTATAAATTAAATGAGAATTTATAAATTGAAATAGAATTTGAGGGTCAGTTTCCTGGCTGACATTCTTCAGAATAATGATAATTACAGCAATAATGATAAGTCAATGACCACATTCCACATTCCCACCTCATCCCGCTCCTAATCTTCATTAAAAAAAATATAATAGAATTAAGATGAAATTATATAGATGATTTTGAGAAGTATCAAATAACTAACAGCTTCCATGATCCTCCTGGTAATATACCTCAACTCGGGTCATTTTTCTGTCCAACTTTTTAGCGTGAAAGACGCATCGCATCAGAGAATCGGCTAAAACCGAAAGTTACGAGGCATAATGTTTGTCTGAAGTTAGAGTAATGTGTTTTGCCTGAATGATCCTGTATACATGAACGGTTCCGTAATTAAAGTACCTGGATTCCCATTAACTTCACGGAAGTCTGTTATCGATTACCGAAGCATTTGTGACTGCAGTCATTCTGGGTAAACATTTTTGTTTGCTTTCACTTTACGGTATTGTATAAAAAGAAAAAAAACCAAAACAAGCCATTTTATTATTGAGATAAGTTAAAGAGGCCTTTTTTTTAAGCCTTGAAACTTAAATGTCTGTATAATATTATATAAGGATGGAAAGCAAGCTAACTTTATTTTTTAACTTACTAAAGAAACTATTTTAATCTTCGTAATAAATGGAAAACAGGAAATGTAATCATAAAAATGAAAAAAACACAATTTTCATTTTTAGAATTGGTAATTTAGGTCTCTAAATTTAAAAGAATACTAAGTTAACACTTAGTATTACCATGAAATATATTCAACATATTTCACTTTTGTTGTGGCCTGATTGGTAACGTCTCTGCCTGGTGTTTGCCAGTCGGGGGTTCGAGTCCCGCTCACTCTCGTTAGTGCCATTAGTGTCTGTAACCTTACAATCCTTGTGAGCTACGGTTGGGGTGTTTGGGGGAGCCTATAGGTCTATCTGATGAATCATCAGCAGCCATTGCCTGGCCCTCCCTGGTCCTAGCTTGGGGGGAGAGGGGGCTTCGGCGCTGATGATATGATATATGGTAATTTTCTAGGGCATTGTCCTGCTTGATAGGGCAATGTGAATGTCCCTTACCTCTGCCATTCATGAACGGCCTTTAAACCTTTAAACCTAAGAAAACGGATGAAAAACATGGCGTTCTCTTCATTTGTTCTTAAAATAGATAAATTTACCTCAATTAGGTAAAGCTTGCAAAGTTCAACCATTTAATGTGCAAGTAACAAATGAAAAATAGCTGAGAGAGAGAGAGAGAGAGAGAGAGAGAGAGAGAGAGAGAGAGAGAGAGAGAGGAGGAGGAGGAGGATTGACGTTGTTACTGTTTTTAGAATGATATATTGTTTATTTATTCTCATCATTTATTTATTTCCTTTATTTCCTTTCCTCACTGGGCTATTTTTCCCTGTTGGAGCCTTTGGGCTTATAGCATCTTGCTTTTTCAACTAGGGTTGTAGCTTGGCTAGTAATAATAATAATAATAATAATAATAATAATAATAATAATGATAACCTTGGGATGAGGATAGTATCCAAATAGAGAAAAAATAACAGAATTAGATATTGTATTGAAGATAAATAAATTCTATTCATAAGGAGGTTTGGTAAGAGGATTAAAACGAGTACATTTACACAAATACACACACACACACACACACACAGATAGAGAGAGAGAGAGAGAGAGAGATCATTGGTATGAGAGTATTCAATTAGGGAAAAATAATAAAGTTATATATTGCATTGAAAATAAATAAATTCTATTCTTAAGGAGGTTTGATAAGTGAATTAAAACGAGTACATTTCAATAGAGAGAGAGAGAGAGAGAGAGAGAGAGAGAGAGAGAGAGAGAGAGAGAGAGAGAGAGAGAGAGAGAGAGAGAGAGAGATAAACATTTATTGAGTAATAACCTTACTATGATGCGAGTATCTAAATCGAGAGAAATAATAGTTTTACATAGCATTGAAAATAAATAAATTCTATTCATAATGAGGTTTGATAAGTGAATTAAAACGAGTACATTTCAATGGAGAGAGAGAGAGAGAGAGAGAGAGAGAGAGAAGAGAGAGAGAGAGAGAGAGAGAGAGAGAGAGAGAGCCCGTTTATTCGTCCCTTCTCAAGTGACCCTTGAAGTCATTAAACTCAATATTCGTCAATTGTATTTTTACCTGCCGGACACGAGTGGTACCTCACGCGACTCCATAATCCTTGGGTTAAAAGGGTCTACTGGGGAACGTGACTGTGCTGATGTCAAAAAGTGATGTCTGTGACTTCTGAATGAAGTGGAGTTGATGAATTTGATCCCGCGTTTTGCTTTTAGGGTTATTGCGTTTCGTCAGAGTCAACGAAGAGTTGTTATTGTTGCCATTTTCAGTATAAATCGTACTCATTTTTTTTTTTTTTTTTTTTTTTTTTTTTTTTTCTCTTATGTACATGGATGATAGTCTGACGTTATTCTTATTGATATTATTATTCCTGTTGTTATTAAAAATCTTATGGGCCACGATTATTTTATTTGGGCAAGGATATTCTTTCAAAAATAAATTTTTGTTTTATTAAATGTATGTTTTCAGGGCACCACACACCCGTTGACATACTAACGGTAGAGAGTTATTGGTTCCTTTGACTGGTCAGACAGTACTACATTGGATCCCTCTCTCTGGTTACGGCTCATCTTTAATTTTTCTATACATACACTGAATAGAGTCTGTCCTATTCTTACCCCATTCTCCTCTTTCCTCATACTCCAGACAACATTAAGATTACCACACATTTCTCCTCCACTCAAGGGGTTAACTACTGCACTGTAATTGTTCAGTGGCTACTTTCCTCTTGATAAGGATAGAAGAGACTCTTTAGCTATGGTAAGTAGCTCTTCTAGGAGAAGGACACTCCAAAATCAAACCATTATTCTCTAGTCTTGGGTTGGAGTTCTCTTGCTAGAGGGTACACTCGGGCACACTATTCTTATTTCTCTTCCCCTTGTTTTTTTTTTCTTTGGAGTTTTTATAGTTTATGTATGGAAGACCATATTTAATATTGTTACTGTTCTTAATATTTTATTTTAATTATTCATCATGTCTCTTGTCGTTTATCAATTTCCTTTCCTCTCTCGGCTATTTTTCCCTGTTGGAGCCCTTAGACTTATAGCATCCTGCTTTTCCAACTAGGGTCGTATCTTAGCTTGTAGTAGTAATGAAAATAATAATAATAATAATAATAATAATAATAATAATAATAATAAAATTTGAACCGTTGCTTCCCAAATCTTAGCCACTGCTTAACATGTTTCTTTGTTATCAAAGATGTCCATTATCGTAGTATGCAAATTATTTATACATGAGAAGAAAATTACAGTTTGGAAAGATACCTTCACATGACTAGCTTGCGTGTCGCAGTTTAAGATTATAAGTCGATTTATATTTTATACCAATATTATTATTATTACTAGCTAAGCTACAACCCTGGTTGTGCTTTAAGACCAAGGGCTCCAACAGGGAAAAATAGCCCAGTGAGGAAAGGAAATAAGGAAATAAATAAACGATATAAGAAGTAATGAAAATTGAAATAAAATATTAAAACAGATATTTGATTTATAAACTCTTAAAGGACTTATGTCAGTCTGTTCAACATAAATACATTTACTGCGAGTTTGAACTTTTGAAGTTTTACTGATTCAACTACCCAATTAGGAAGCTCATTCCACAACTTGGTCACAGGTGGAATAAAACTTCTAGCGTACTGTGTAGTATTGAGCCTCATGATGGAGAAGGCATGACTATGAGAAGTAATTGCATACGTAGTATTACGAACAGGATGGTATCCTCCATTATTGCCTCTTTGCACGCCTTGATCTCAATATCCTTCTAGTTGATACTCCGGGTTGAAACTAAGCCTTTGCGATAGAATTTTAGGATTTTAATTTTGGATATTTCATTCATATTTTACATTGTTTATTTCTTTACCTAGATATAGATCATATATTTTTTAATATCTTCAATGAATAAGAAATTTACTATTTAGTATTTTCTGTCCTCTTCAAAATGTTGGGCTTTCATTATTATTATTATTATTATTATTATTATTATTATTATTATTATTATTATTATTATTATTATTAGCTAAGCTACAACCCTAGCTGGAAAAGCAAGATGCTGTAAGCCCAAGGGCTCCAACTTGGAAAAATAGTCTAATGAGGAAAGGAAATAAGAAAATGTGAAAATAAATAAACAACGTAAGAAGTAATGAAAAATTCAAATAGAATATTTTAAAAACACAAACAACATTTAAGCAGATATTTGATATAGAAACTATGAAAGAACTTAAGTAAGCCTGTTCGACATGAAAGAATTTCATTATTATTATTATTATTGTTGTTATTAT
>NC_090737.1:14680768-14688268 GCF_036898095.1 Palaemon carinicauda
AATTAGAAGAAAAAGGAGCAACACAGATTGAAAGGAGAGGAAACAACGGAAAGACAAAAAACTTTTGGCCTATAAAAATATAGAATAATTAGAAAAATAAGAGAGAACGAGTCCTTTTCCATTATCTTCTATATTTAATCTTTTTGTGTTACATGCACAGGAAGAGAACGTTATATAGTGAGAGATAAAGAGAGAGAGATAGAGTGTGTGTGTGTGCCCGAGTATGTTCTTGGCTAATAAAGACGTGGAAGATTGGGACGAGAGAAGCCGATAAAGATTTTTCTCTCTTTGATGTTTCTTAAGTCTTTCTATGAAAGATCTTGAATAAGACCAGCGAACAATATAGTGTCTGCCGACGCCACCTTTCATCAGTGCAAAGGGGCTTTGTCTTATTTTGTTTACATCGATTTTTCTCTCTCGTAATCATAGCCAGAGTTGGACTTTATTTTCCGAGTCTCTATGTTTTGTCTAGGGCACTGCAAGGTTAAAGGTTAAAGGTTAAGGGTGTCTGGTTTCAGTTCCAGTTAAATCAGTATAAATGTTCACCAGAACTGCCAGGCAAGCTCAACCCCCACTCTTGGTGCCCTACCACAGCAGTGGCCTCTCCAGTAAACAGCTTAAACTTGCGGTCCCGGGCGGGGATCGATCTGCTGCCAAGCGAATGCTAGGCAAACACGTTACCACTGTACTGCAAGGTTAAAGGTGTCTGGTTTCAGTTCCAGTTCCATCAAATAGATGCTCACCAGAACGTCAGCCGGGCAAGCCCAACCCCGCACTGTGGTGCCCTACTACAGCAGTGGCCTCTCCAGTAAACAGCTTAAACTCGCGGTCCCGGGCGGGGATCGATCTGCTGCCAAGCGAATGCTAGGCAAACACGTTACCACTGTACTGCAAGGTTAAAGGTGTCTGGTTTCAGTTCCAGTTCCATCAGAATAGATGCTCACTAGAACGTCAGCCGGACAAGCCCAAACCCCCACTGTGGTGTCCTACTACAGCAGTGGCCTCTCCAGTAAACAGCTTAAACTCGCGGTCCCGGGCGGGGATTGATCTGCTGCCAAACGAATGCTAGGCAAACACGTTACCACTGTACTAGCCAGGAGGCTAGGACTCGTTTTGTATTCCTTTCATTTTTTTTGGGGGGGGGGGCATTAATGCTAAGTTTGCAATTATTTCACACAGTTTTGTCTACTCAGAAGGTTCAACTATAAGGTATTCTATAAGTTTTATTCCAGATGTTACTCTGACGAGCCGAGAGAGGGTTGTGAACTCAAAGGCAGGATGCAATCAACTGAGTATCTTTATTAAAGAACACACTCCTTTATATACAAAACCTCAAGGCAACAGGAAAATACATGTTCGAGAAAATGACAATGTCACATAGGCGACCCCACAACATGTCTATTCTGGTTCTTTTTAGTGCGAGGGAAGAGCGCAGATACAAGCATAATATATACAAAATAATTTATGTACGATCGTGTGACACACGGTTGGTACATTACCGTGTTCTTTTGTACATTATCTCAACCATTCTACCCAACCTCTCTGGGGCTTTAATCTTCCTCAAGCACTAAAGCATAATTTCTCTTGAGATCCAACCTCAAGCCTTTTCTAGATTTACAAAAACAAGAGGAGCTTCTGTCTTCCCTCTAGCCTCTTATCTTGTAGCTGCCTTACTGTAAAGATGGCATCCACAGTCTGTCTCCCCCTCATGAATCCATACCTTAATCTAGCTCTTGTATCTGAGGCATTTCAGATCTTTTTTTTTTTTTTTTTTTTGAACGGGCTGACATAAGTCTTGTTTCATAGTTTATATTAGAATGATCTGTCTTATCGTTGTTCTGGATCTCAAAATATTTTATATTCCCTATTATTTTTTTAGTATATATATTAGTTTAGTTGTTATTTCTTTATTTCCTTTCCGTACTTGGGTGCTCTCCTATCTGAAGTTATTGGGCTTCTAGCATCCTGCTTTTCCATCTTGGATTGTAGATTTGCTGGTAATAATAATAATAATAATAATAATAATAATAATAATAATTATCGGTAGGATGACGTGATCCAGTGACTGATGCATTTTTGCTTTCCTTCAAGTTACTACAAAGATCTGGAATTTTCTTCCTGCTTCTGTTTTCCTTGATTGATAACCTTCTCTTTAAGTGGTCTCGTGTTTCTTATAAGCTTCCACACTTCAAGAGGCTTTAGGTTTATCGTTCTTTTTCGAGTGAGCTCCCTTCCTTTTTTCGTTCCTTTTTTCGTTGTTTACTCTAAACTTGAGACAGAAAATGACATTATTTTGTTTTCTCCAGTGATGTTTACTTTTGAATATATCTAGTGCACTGTCCAATGCTGTCAAGAATGCTCTTATTATTATTATTATTATTATTATTATTATTATTATTACTTGCTAAGCTAAAACCCTAATTGGAGAAGCAGGATGCTATAAGCCCAGGGGCTCCAACGGGGAATATAGCCCAGTGAAGAAAGGAAACAAGGAAAAATAAAATAATTAAAGAACAGAAACAAATTAAAATAAACATTTCCTATATAAACTATAAAAACTTTAACAAAACCAGAGGAAGAGAAATTAGATAGAATAGTGTGCCCGTCATGTTTATCGTGATCAAAGGTACAGCCGCTCTAAAAGTTCTGTCACATTTTCCAGCGCGAATCGAACGATATGTTTACAATTCAGTATCTGGCAACTCCCGAGGCAATTTCTCACATCCAGTGACAGTGACGCAATATCACTCGGACTGTCACCTATTATGTAGCCTACTACAGGAAAAAAAAAAAAAAAAAAAAGTGTCCCCATAGAAGACCCAATGATAAATGTACCTGGTTTTTTCTCGCTTTAGCATTAGATTTCTCTCTAGTGTTTTTATTTTGTGATTTTAAAAGATTCCATGGCTGAGAGAGAGAGAGAGAGAGAGAGAGAGAGAGAGAGAGAGAGAGAGAGAATAAGTAGATATATGAAGAAATTAGTACAGTCTTGTCAAATATCATACTGCGTGAAACTGAATTTAAAAGAATTTTATGATCCATTCTCTCTCTCTCTCTTTTTTTTTTTTTTTTCTCTCTCTCTCTCTCTCTCTCTCTCTCTCTCTCTCTCTCTCTCTCTCTCTCTCTCTCTCGTATGCATGAATCCCTAATATGTTCATATATAGTTATATTTTTTAAATCTGTGCGAATCATGGATTATTATTATTATTATTATTATTATTATTATTATTATTATTATTATTATTATTATTAGCAAATCTACAACCCTAGTTGGAAAAGGAGGATGCTATAAGCCCAAGGGCTCCAACAGGGAAAAATAGCCTAGTTTAGAAAGAGAATGAGTAAATAAATAAACTGCAAAATCGGTAATTACGTTAAAATAGATGTCATAATTTATAAACTATAAATAGAAACTCATGTCGAAGGAAAGTAATACTATATTAAAAATGTCCCTTATATATGATTTGATTAAAATAAGTTTATCATAAAAAACTTAATTCATGTAATAAGCGTATTCTAATATAAGTATCTAATTCACATGATAGGTTTTATTGATTTTATAAATTTTCTTCCCTGTCTTTATTCCTACATTAAGGGGTCGGTTTCTTGATGTACTTTCTCCAGTGACTTCTATCGAAGGGATCCTCTTCCACCAAACCTCTTCTCTCCATATCATCCTTCACCTTATCTCACCATTCATTTCTCTGCCTCCCTTTCGATCTTCCTCCATTACAGGTTCCTCCCAAGCCGTTCTCATTCCCTACCCACCCTCCATCCTGAACACATGACCACACCATCTCATTCGTGACACTGTTATCACCTATGTAATCTTTACTATGCCTGCCACCCATCATTTTCCCCATCTCTCAAACAGTGATATCACCATAATTCATCTCAACATTCTCATTTCTCTTCTATCAATCTTCCCTTTTTTTTTTTGTCTTAGGGCCCACGTTTCCGATCCATACATTGACACTGGTCTGATTATTGTACTGTATATCTACCGTACTATAGATCTTAACTTATTGCACGAATTTCCTGATCACATACCACTCCCATTACATTCCTCCACTTCCCCAAGGCTGCTTTTATCCTATTTTCAACTTCAGCCTCTCATCCTCCTCCTGACTTTTATTAGATCCTAATTATCTAAATTGTTCCACCTGTTTTATAACCGAGCATCTACTTTCGTGTATGGCTATCCTTTCCCTACCTTCCTTACTACTCACAGTAACCTCAGTCTTATCCACATTTACCCTCGAGCCACCACTCTCCAAAGACTCCTGCCACTCTATATGGCTTTTGTTGAAATAAAGATTATTATTATTATTATTATTATTATTATTATTATTATTATTATTATTATTATTATTATTATTAAAAGTCTTTTCTTTAAGTCTTCTTCATTACTGCTAAAAAGCAGTAATCACCAAATCACCTGCATATAGCAACTCCCACAACTGTTCATTTCTGATCTCTTCACTTATTACATCCAAGACCAGCACAAATGAAAATCCCTGATGTAATCCAACACTTAGTTCAGAGGTTTCTGTTTCCCCAACTGCTATTATTATACTTTTGTCTGTGTTCTTTTCTACATTATCTCAATAATTCTACCCACCGTCTCTCGGACTTTCCTTTTTCTCAAGCACTACAACATAATTTCTCTTGAGATTCTGTCACAAAAGCACAGAGCAGCTACTGGTTTCCCTCTAGCCTCTTTTCCTGTAGCTACCTTATTCTAAAGATAGCATCCACAGTCCGTCTCCCTTTCATGAATCCATACTGCTGTTTCCCAATCTTTACAATCTCTCAATCTCTCTTCTGGTACTCACTCAGAAACGTTCAATCCATGCTTTTTTAGTTTAATTCCCCTGTAGTTACCACATTCCATGACATCACCTTTCTGCTTAAATGTAGATACCATTAAACTCTCATCTGTCTCTAAGCATTATCTGCTCTTCTCATATTGGTCTTAATATATTAAGCATCCATTCTACCCCTTTCTAGTTAGCATCCTGACCATTTCAGTTTGAAAGTCTGTTGGACCTATAGTCCATTTCTTTTAGAGAGTCATATTTGCACCGACTCGCAGCGGTGCCCTTTTAGCTCGGAAAAGTTTCCTGATCGCTGATTGGTTGGACAAGATAATTCGAACCAATCAGCGACCAGGAAACTTTTCCGAGGTAAAAGGGCACCGTTGAGAGTTGGTGCTTTGATTTTTTCCATTTAACTCAATACCCTCTTCACCTTTGTATTCCGCATCTCCATCACTGACCGCTCCACCCAGCTCATTTCTCTCATTGTCAGTATTCAGTAGTTGTTCGAAATGCTCTCTCTGTCTCCTACTGATGTTTTCATCCTTATGTAATATAATTCTATCTATAAGCTTGATGATTCCCAGTTGCCCTAAATATTGTCTTTGCCAATTCCTCGACTTTGAAATCTTATGGATATCCTTTCTTACTTCCCTTGTTCGTAGCTTTTCATTTAATTGTTGTACCGCCCTTCCAATAGCTTTACCTACTTTCCTCCTAGAATCTTTCCTTTGCTCTTTGCTGTTCCTCTGCACCCTGCATATGCCTTATTTTCCAGTCCTTAAATGCCTTTGATTTTCTTTTAAACTGACTCTTGCACCTCTTTATCCCACTACCACTTTTCTCCTTTCGACACACCATATCTGCTGGTTCTTCTCATTAGTCCCTCTGTTTCCCGTAGTCATATTTGTTCGTATCCGCCCAGATATTTTCCACTTTGTTACCCTTTCCGTTCTCTAAGTTCAACCTTTCCAGTTATCTCTCTCACAAGCGTCCTAAATTGTTCACACTTTTCTCTTCAAGGTCCCAAACTTTAATTCTATATCTCCTCTTTCTTTTCTTGTTTACTGACCTCTCATCACCACCAGTCTATGTTGTTTAAGACCTACTTCCCCCAAACTTACTTTACATTGTCTTTGTCAACTCGTCTAACCAGGATGTAATCTATTTGGCTTTCCACCCATCAACTTTCATAAGTTATCAAGTGTTTATCCAATTTCTTTAAACCAAATGTTCATACATACCAATTCAAAACTCTGAGCTCTATTTTCCCTGTTGGAGCCCCTGGGCTTATAGCATTCTGCTTTTCCAAGGGTTGCAGCTTAATATAATAATAATAATAATAATAATAATAATAATAATAATAATAATAATAATAATATATACACCCCATCTTCATTTCTATTTCCAAACCCATGACCTCCATGTACCTCCTCATATCCATCTCTTTTCTTCCCCATTCTGCCATTTGTTTCTGCTCCAATGATTAACTTCTTTCTGCTGTCCATTTACAACCTATCTGGGGAGCATATGCTGAAATGATATTTACCATCTGATTCCCTATTATCACTGGAGTCTTTAAAAGCCTGTCGTTGACTCCTTTACTTCTACCACTTTTTCTTTCCTGTTATTACCTACCATGACCCCATCTCCGTTTTTTTCCTTCGTGTTCCACTCTAATAGAGCTTATACCCATTTTTCATTTAAGTAACTCAAATCCTACGTTTAAACAAAACTGTTTTTCTTTTTAAGTAACTTATATCCTACATTTAAACAAAACTGTTTTTCATTATAAGTAACTCAAAATCCTGCGTTTAAGGAAAACTATTTTCCATTATAAGTAACTCGAATCCTACATTTAAACAAAACTTTTTCATTATAAGTAACTCAAATCCAAGGTTTAACAAAACTATTTTTCTTCATAAGTAACTCATATCCTACATTTAAACAAAACAGTTTTTCAGTATAAGTAACTCAAAATCCTGCGTTTAAGCAAAACCATTTTTCTTTATAAGTAACTCAAATCCTACACTTGAACAAAACTGTTTTTCATTATAAGTAATGCTAATCCTACACTTAAACAAATCTGTGTTTCATTATAAGTAACTCAAAATCCTACGTTTAAACAAAACCATTTTTCTTTATAAGTAACTCATATCCTACATTAAACAAAACCATTTTTCTTTATAAGTAACTCATATCCTACATTAAACAAAACAGTTTTTCATTCTTAGTAACTCAAATCCTACGTTTAAGCAAAACTATTTTCCATTATAAGTAACTCAAATCCTACATTTGAACAAAACTATTTTTCATTACAAGTAACAAGTAACTCAAATCCTACGTTTAAGCAAAACTATTTTCCATTATAAGTAACTCAAATCCTACATTTGAACAAAACTATTTTTCATTACAAGTAACAAGTAACACAAATCCTACGTTTAAGCAAAACTATTTTCCATTATAAGTAACTAAAATCCTATACTTGAACAAAACTTTTTTCATTATAAGTAACTCAAATCCTCCGTTTAAGCAAAACTATTTTCCATTATAAGTAACTAAAATCCTATACTTGAACAAAACTTTTTTCATTATAAGTAACTCAAATCCTCCGTTTAAGCAAAACTATTTTCCATTATAAGTAACTCAAATCCTATTCTTAAACAAAACTATTTTCATTATA
>NC_090737.1:14693268-14695768 GCF_036898095.1 Palaemon carinicauda
GTGTCTGTTTCCTCTCGCTATTTTCCAGAAGGAACTGGAAGTATGCAACTCGTATCTTCCAGAGAAAAAGAGAAAGAGGAAAAAAAAGTCAAGTGCCATCGCCAAAGATTAGAAATGTCACGGAGAGGGATCCAAAGCCATTTTGTTTTTATCAAAAACGGAATCTGATCCTAAATGTGAGTGGACGACGTCAACCCATGCAAGAAATATGCTTATTGTGTGGTCGACTTCAGATTGCTATCTTTTTGGGGACGAGAGAGAGAGAGAGAGAGAGAGAGAGAGAGAGAGAGAGAGAGAGAGAGAGAGAGAGAGAGAGAGAGAGTTCAAATCTTCAAAGAAGTTTCCATTGTTGGAATATATCTTGCGCCTTGGCACCGTGAATACACCTTACGCAAAATTTTGGAAATTGTTTTAGAGAGAGAGAGAGAGAGAGAGAGAGAGAGAGAGAGAGAGAGAGAGAGAGAGAGAGAGAGAGAGAGAGAGAGAGAGAGCGTGTGTTCAAATCTTCAAAGAAGTTTCCATTGTTAGAATATATCTTGCGCTTTGGCACCGGGAATACACCTTACGCAAAATTTTGGAATTTGTTAGAGAGAGAGAGAGAGAGAGAGAGAGAGAGAGAGAGAGAGAGAGAGAGAGAGAGAGAGAGAGAGAGAGTTCAAATCTTCAAAGAAATTTCCATTGTTAGAATATATCTTGCGCCTTGGCACCGTGAATACACCTTACGCAAAATTTTGGAAATTGTTAGAGAGAGAGAGAGAGAGAGAGAGAGAGAGAGAGAGAGAGAGAGAGAGAGAGAGAGAGAGAGAGAGAGAGTGCGCGTGTGTTCAAATCTTCAAAAGAACTTTCCATTATTAGAATATATTTTACGCCTTAGCACCGGGAATATACCTTACATAAAATTTTGAAATCGTTATCGGGACTGATAAGAATTTAGAATAAATTCATGCTTTGCATTCCTAGAGAGAGAGAGAGAGAGAGAGAGAGAGAGAGAGAGAGAGAGAGAGAGAGAGAGAGAGAGAGCGTGTGTTCAAATCATCAAGGAAGTTTCCGTTGTTATAATATATTTTGCACCTTGGCACCGGGAATATACCTTACGCAAAATTTTGGAAATTGTTATCGTGACAGATAAGAATTTAGAATAAATTCGTGCTTTACATTCCTAAGAATGAAGCACTATGATGGCTGTGAATGAATAATTGTAATCAACAAGTGAGATGGATATCTTAATTAGAGAACCTCAATCAGAATTTCCTCTAATAACCATAAAAAAATTGTCACGGATAAAAGAAGGGGGGCGATTGCTGCCAACATCTGCAGGCAAAATTAACATTTTGGCACGAGTGGTAATGGGTCACATTGAGTCCCAAATAAACCATTAGAGTAGATTTCAAGTAAAACCTGACACAGTTGATTAAATGTTTGTTCTCTTAATCTGCCTAATACCAGGCAGATTAAATAGTTTCGATGTTTCATATAGTAGTAATACATCTACCGTTTTGATATGTTTTTAAAAAACATTATTTCTCTTGCCAACGATGAAGATTCATTTTTAAGCTTTAAAGTTTAAAGGCCGCTCATTAATAGTAGAGGCAAGGGACACTGACAATGCCCTAGATAGTAGGACATTACCTTAGAGACTGACCATATATGCATATGATCAACGCCCAATCCTCCCTCTCCACCCAAACTAGCACTAGGGAGGGACAGGCAATGCCTGCTGATGACTCAGCAGGTAGACCTATAGACTCCCACAAACCCCACAACCTTACCTCACAAGGATGGTGAGGTTGCAGCGACCAAAGGAACTACAAGTTTGAAGGGAATTCGAACACCTGTCTGGCGATCACCACTCAGGGACGTTACTACGTTAGCCACCTTAGAGTAGGTTTCAGATAAAGCATGACACAGTTGATTAAATGTTTGTTCTTTTAATCTGCATAATACCAGACAGATTAAATAGTTTCGATGCTTCGTTATTTAGTAATACATCTACCGTTTTGATACACGTTTCTAAAATACATTTTCTCTTGCCAACGATGAAGAATCTGCCCACTGAAGGAAGATGTCTCTCTATGCCCAGTAGAGTGTCTAAAAGTCTATCTTCGAAGAACTTCAGACTTAAAAGGAGGACAGCTGTTCAGAGGCCAAACCTCAGGAACTAACCTATCCTTAAGACAATTGAGAGCGAAACTCACCTACTTTATTCACATATATATATATATATATATATATATATATATATATATATATATATATATATATATATATATATATATATGTGTGTGTGTGTGTGTGTGTGTGTGTGTATACATATATATACATATATATCTATATGTATACATGTATATATTTTTATATGTGTATATATATATATATATATATATATATATATATATATATATATATATATATATATATAAAAGATTTAAAGGGTTCTCATGAATAGCAGAGGCAAAGGACATTGACAATGCCCTCAAGTGAGATACGAACTCCAGTCTAG